>NW_027479197.1:0-190393 GCF_051014685.1 Ptiloglossa arizonensis | reverse complement strand
TAGAAACTCGCCCGATTACAACGGTAGGTGTAGTTTTCCCTAGGCGGTTCTAGTTATTCGTTTCGAGCATCCAGAACTGCGAAAATTTTGAGTTTCTCAGCGTTTCTTACCTCCAAACTGCCATATCTCGCGAACGGATTGACCAATCCGCAAAATTTCTTGTGCATCTGAAAGTAGAAACTCGCCCGATTACAACGGCAGGTGTAGTTCTCCCCTAGGCCGTTCTAGTTATTCGTTTCGATCATCAGAACTGCGAAAATTTTGAGTTTCTCAATCGTTTCTTAATTCCAAACTGCCACATCTCGCGAACGGATTGACCAATCCGCAAATTTTTGTGCATTTGAATGCAGAAACTCGCCCGATTACAACGGTATGCGCAACTTTTCCCCTAGGCGGTTCTAGTTTATTCGTTTCGAGCATCAGAACTGCGAAAATTTTGAGTTTCTCAAGCGTTCTTACCTCCAAACTGCCATATCTCGCGAACGGATTGACCAATCCGCATAATTTCTGTTGCATCTGAAAGTAGAAACTCGCCCGATTACAACGTATGTGTAGTTTTCCCCCAGGCCGTTCCAGTTATTCGTTCGAGCATCAGAACTGCGAAAATTTTGAGTTTCTCAAGCGTTTCTTGCCACCAAACTGCCATATCTCGCGAACGGATTGACCAATCCGCAAAATTTCTGTTGCATTTGAAAGTAGAAACTCGCCCGATTACAACGGTATGCGCACTTTTCCCTAGGCGGTTCTAGTTATTCGTTTCGAGCATCAGAACTGCGAAAATTTTGAGTTTCTCAAGGGTTTCTTACCACCAAACTGCCATATCTCGCGAACGGGTTCGACCAATCGCAAAATTTCTGTTGCATCTGAAAGTAGGAAACTCGCCCGATTACAACGGTAATGCGCACTTTTCCCTAGGCGGTTCTAGTTATTCGTTTCGAGCATCAGAACTGCGAAAATTTTGAGTTTCTCAAGCGTTTCTTACATCCAAACGGCCCATATCTCGCGAACGGATTTGACCAATCCGCATAATTTCCGTTGCATCTGAAAGTAGAACTCGCCCGATTAACAACGGTATGCGCACTTTTCCCCTAGGCCGTTCTAGTTATTCGTTTCGAGCATCAGAACTGCGAAAATTTTGAGTTTCTCAAGCGTTTCTTACATCCAAACGGCCATATTTCGCGAACGGATTGACCAATCCGCATAATTTCTGTTGCATCTGAAAGTAGAAACTCGCCCGATTACAACGCTATGTGTAGTTTTCCCCTAGGCCGTTCCAGTTATTCGTTTCGAGCATCAGAACTGCGAAAATTTTGAGTTTCTCAAGCGTTTCTTACCACCAAACTGCCATATCTCGCGAACGGATTGACCAATCCGCAAAATTTCTGTTGCATTTGAAAGTAGAAACTCGCCCGATTACAACGGTATGCGCACTTTTCCCCTAGGCCGTTCTAGTTATTCGTTTCGAGCATCAGAACTGCGAAAATTTTGAGTTTCTCAATCGTTTCTTAATTCCAAACTGCCACATCTCGCGAACGGATCGACCAATCCGCAAAATTTCTGTTGCATCTGAAAGTAGAAACTCGCCCGATTACAACGGTAAGCGCACTTTGCCTCTAGGCCGTTCTAGTTATTCGTGTCGAGCATCAGAACTGCGAAAATTTTGAGTTTCTCAAGCGTTTCTTACCTCCAAACTGCCATATCTCGCGAACGGATTGACCAATCCGCAAAATTTCTGTTGCATCTGAAAGTAGAAACTCGCCCGATTAAAACGGTATGTGTAGTTTTCCCCTATACCTATCCAGTTATTCGTTTCGAGCATCAGAACTGCGAAAATTTTGAGTTTCTAAAGCGTTCCTTATATCCAAACTGCCATATCTCGCGAACGGATTGATCAATCCGCAAAATTTCTGTTGCATCTGAAAGTAGAAACTCGCCCTATTACACGGTATGCGTACTTCGTCCCCTAGGCCGGTTCTAGTCATTCGTTTCGAGCATCAGACTGCGAAAATTTTGAGTTTCTCAAGCGTTTCTTAATTCCAAAACTGCACATCTCGCGAACGGATGACCAATCCGCAAAATTTTTGGTTGGCATTTGAATGCAGAACTCGCCCGATTACAACGGTATGGCGCACTTTTCCCCCTAGGCGGTACTCTGTTATCGTTTCGAGCATCAGAAACTGCGAAAATTTTGAGTTTCTCAAGCGTTTCTTACATCCAAACGGCCATATCTCGCGAACGGATTGACCAATCCGCATAATTTCCGTTGCATCTGAAAGTAGAAACTCGCCCGATTACAACGGTATGCGCACTTTTCCCCTAGGCCGTTCTAGTTATTCGTTTCGAGCATCAGAACTGCGAAAATTTTGAGTTTCTCAAGCGTTTCTTACCACCAAACTGCCATATCTCGCGAACGGATTGACCAATCCGCAAAATTTCTGTTGCATTTGAAAGTAGAAACTCGCCCGATTACAACGGTATGTGTAGTTTTCCCCTAGGCCGTTCTAGTTATTCGTTTCGAGCATCAGAACTGCGAAAATTTTGAGTTTCTCAAGCGTTTCTTACATCCAAACTGCCATATCTCGCGAACGGATTGACCAATCCGCATAATTTCTGTTGCATCTGAAAGTAGAAACTCGCCCGATTACAACGGTATGCGCACTTTTCCTCTAGGCCGTTCTAGTTATTCGTTTCGAGCATCAGAACTGCGAAAATTTTGAGTTTCTCAAGCGTTTCTTACATCCAAACGGCCATATCTCGCGAACGGATTGACCAATCCGCAAAATTTTTGTTGCATTTGAAAGTAGAAACTCGCCCGATTACAACATTATGCGCACTTTTCCCCTAGGCGGTTCTAGTTATTCGTTTCGAGCATCAGAACTGCGAAAATTTTGAGTTTCTCAAGCGTTTCTTACCTCCAAACTGCCATATCTCGCGAACGGATTGACCAATCCGCAAAATTTCAGTTGCATCTGAAAGTAGAAACTCGCCCGATTACAACGGTATGTGTAGTTTTCCCCTAGGCCGTTCCAGTTATTGGTTTCGAGCATCAGAACTGCGAAAATTTTGAGTTTCTCAAGCGTTTCTTACATCCAAACTGCCATATCTCGCGAACGGATTGACCAATCCGCAAAATTTCTGTTGCATCTGAAAGTAGAAACTCGCCCGATTACAACGGTATGCGCACTTTTGCCCTAGGCCGTTCTAGTTATTCGTTTCGAGCATCAGAACTGCGAAAATTTTCAGTTTCTCAAGCGTTTCTTAATTCCAAACTGCCACATCTCGCGAACGGATCGACGAATCCGCAAAATTTCTGTTGCATCTGAAAGTAGAAACTCGCCCTATTACAACGGTATGCGTACTTCTCCCCTAGGCCGTTCTAGTCATTCGTTTCGAGCATCAGAACTGCGAAAATTTTGAGTTTCTCAAGCGTTTCTTAACTCCAAACTGCCACATCTCGCGAACGGATTGACCAATCCGCAAAATTTTTGTTGCATTTGAAAGTAGAAACTCGCCCGATTACAACGGTATGCGCACTTTTCCCCTAGGCCGTTCTAGTTATTCGTTTCAAGCATCAGAACTGCGAAAATTTTGAGTTTCTCAAGCGTTTCTTACATCCAAACGGCCATATCTCGCGAACGGATTGACCAATCCGCATAATTTCTGTTGCATCTGAAAGTAGAAACTCGCCCGATTACAACGGTATGTGTAGTTTTCCCCTAGGACGTTCCAGTTATTCGTTTCGAGCATCAGAACTGCGAAAATTTTGAGTTTCTCAAGCGTTTCTTACCACCAAACTGCCATATCTCGCGAACGGATTGACCAATCCGCAAAATTTCTGTTGCATTTGAAAGTAGAAACTCGCCCGATTACAACGGTATGCGCACTTTTGCCCTAGGCGGTTCTAGTTATTCGTTTCGAGCATCAGAACTGCGAAAATTTTGGGTTTCTCAAGCGTTTCTTACCTCCAAACTGCCATATCTCGCGAACGGATTGACCAATCCGCAAAATTTCTGTTGCATCTGAAAGTAGAAACTCGCCCGATTACAACGGTATGCGCACTTTTCCCCTAGGCGGTTCTAGTTATTCGTTTCGAGCATCAGAACTGCGAAAATTTTGAGTTTCTCAAGCGTTTCTTACTTCCAAACTGCCATATCTCGCGAACGGATCGACCAATCCGCAAAATTTCTGTTGCATCTGAAAGTAGAAACTCGCCCGATTACAACGGTATGTGTAGTTTTCCCCTAGACCGTTCCAGTTATTCGTTTCGAGCATCAGAACTGCGAAAATTTTGAGTTTCTCAAGCGTTTCTTACTTCCAAACTGCCATATCTCGCGAACGGATCGACCAATCCGCAAAATTTCTGTTGCATCTGAAAGTAGAAACTCGCCCGATTACAACGGTATGCGCACTTTTCCCCTAGGCCGTTCTAGTTATTCGTGTCGAGCATCAGAACTGCGAAAATTTTGAGTTTCTCAAGCGTTTCTTATCTCCAAACTGCCATATCTCGCGAACGGATTGACCAATCCGCAAAATTTCTGTTGCATCTGAAAGTAGAAACTCGCCCGATTACAACGGTATGTGTAGTTTTCCCCTAGGCCGTTCTAGTTATTCGTTTCGAGCATCAGAACTGCGAAAATTTTGAGTTTCTCAAGCGTTTCTTACATCCAAACGGCCATATCTCGCGAACGGATTGACCAATCCGCAAAATTTTTGTTGCATTTGAAAGTAGAAACTCGCCCGATTACAACATTATGCGCACTTTTCCTCTAGGCCGTTCTAGTTATTCGTTTCGAGCATCAGAACTGCGAAAATTTTGAGTTTCTCAAGCGTTTCTTACATCCAAACGGCCATATCTCGCGAACGGATTGACCAATCCGCAAAATTTTTGTTGCATTTGAAAGTAGAAACTCGCCCGATTACAACATTATGCGCACTTTTCCCCTAGGCGGTTCTAGTTATTCGTTTCGAGCATCAGAACTGCGAAAATTTTGAGTTTCTCAAGCGTTTCTTACCTCCAAACTGCCATATCTCGCGAACGGATTGACCAATCCGCAAAATTTCTGTTGCATCTGAAAGTAGAAACTCGCCCGATTACAACGGTATGTGTAGTTTTCCCCTAGGCCGTTCCAGTTATTGGTTTCGAGCATCAGAACTGCGAAAATTTTGAGTTTCTCAAGCGTTTCTTACATCCAAACTGCCATATCTCGCGAACGGATTGACCAATCCGCAAAATTTCTGTTGCATTTGAAAGTAGAAACTCGCCCGATTACAACGGTATGCGCACTTTTCCCCTAGGCGGTTCTAGTTATTCGTTTCGAGCATCAGAACTGCGAAAATTTTGAGTTTCTCAAGCGTTTCTTACCTCCAAACTGCCATATCTCGCGAACGGATTGACAAATCCGCAAAATTTCTGTTGCATCTGAAAGTAGAAACTCTTCCGATTACAACGGTAGGTGTAGTATTCCCCTAGGCCGTTCTAGTTATTCGTTTCGAGCATCAGAACTGCGAAAATTTTGAGTTTCTCAAGCGTTTCTTACTTCCAAACTGCCACATCTCGCGAACGGATCGACCAATCCGCAAAATTTCTGTTGCATCTGAAAGTAGAAACTCGCCCGATTACAACGGTATGCGCACTTTGCCTCTAGGCCGTTCTAGTTATTCGTGTCGAGCATCAGAACTGCGAAAATTTTGAGTTTCTCAAGCGTTTCTTAATTCCAAACTGCCACATCTCGCGAACGGATTGACCAATTCGCATAATTTCCGTTGCATCTGAAAGTAGAAACTCGCCCGATTACAACGGTATGCGCACTTTTGCCCTAGGCCGTTCTAGTTATTCGTTTCGAGCATCAGAACTGCGAAAATTTTCAGTTTCTCAAGCGTTTCTTAATTCCAAACTGCCACATCTCGCGAACGGATCGACGAATCCGCAAAATTTCTGTTGCATCTGAAAGTAGAAACTCGCCCGATTACAACGGTATGTGTAGTTTTCCCCTAGGCCGTTCTAGTTATTCGTTTCGAGCATCAGAACTGCGAAAATTTTGAGTTTCTCAAGCGTTTCTTAATTCCAAACTGCCACATCTCGCGAACGGATTGACCAATCCGCAAAATTTTTGTTGCATTTGAAAGTAGAAACTCGCCCGATTACAACGGTATGCGCACTTTTCCCCTAGGCCGTTCTAGTTATTCGTTTCGAGCATCAGAACTGCGAAAATTTTGAGTTTCTCAAGCGTTTCTTAATTCCAAACTGCCACATCTCGCGAACCGATCGACCAATCCGCAAAATTTCTGCTGCATCTGAAAGTAGATACTCGCCCGATTACAACGGTATGTTTAGTTTTCCCCTAGGCCGTTCCAGTTATTCGTTTCGAGCATCAGAACTGCGAAAATTTTGAGTTTCCCAAGCGTTTCTTACCTCCAAACTGCCATATCTCGCGAACGGATTGACAAATCCGCAAAATTTCTGTTGCATTTGAATGTAGAACCTCGCCCGATAACAACGGTATGCGCACTTTTCCCCTAGGCGGTTCTAGTTATTCGTTTCGAGCATCAGAACTGCGAAAATTTTGGGTTTCTCAAGCGTTTCTTACCTCCAAACTGCCATATCTCGCGAACGGATTGACCAATCCGCAAAATTTCTGTTGCATCTGAAAGTAGAAACTCGCCCGATTACAACGGTATGCGCACTTTTCCCCTAGGCAGTTCTAGTTATTCGTTTCGAGCATCAGAACTGCGAAAATTTTGAGTTTCTCAAGCGTTTCTTAATTCCAAACTGCCACATCTCGCGAACCGATCGACCAATACGCAAAATTTCTGCTGCATCTGAAAGTAGATACTCGCCCGATTACAACGGTATGTTTAGTTTTCCCCTAGGCCGTTCCAGTTATTCGTTTCGAGCATCAGAACTGCGAAAATTTTGAGTTTCCCAAGCGTTTCTTACCTCCAAACTGCCATATCTCGCGAACGGATTGACAAATCCGCAAAATTTCTGTTGCATTTGAATGTAGAAACTCGCCCGATAACAACGGTATGCGCACTTTTCCCCTAGGCGGTTCTAGTTATTCGTTTCGAGCATCAGAACTGCGAAAATTTTGGGTTTCTCAAGCGTTTCTTACCTCCAAACTGCCATATCTCGCGAACGGATTGACCAATCCGCAAAATTTCTGTTGCATCTGAAAGTAGAAACTCGCCCGATTACAACGGTATGCGCACTTTTCCCCTAGGCAGTTCTAGTTATTCGTTTCGAGCATCAGAACTGCGAAAATTTTGAGTTTCTCAAGCGTTTCTTAATTCCAAACTGCCACATCTCGCGAACGGATCGACCAATCCGCAAAATTTCTGTTGCATCTGAAAGTAGAAACTCGCCCGATTACAACGGTATGTGTAGTTTTCCCCTAGGCCGTTCCAGTTATTCGTTTCGAGCATCAGAACTGCGAAAATTTTGAGTTTCTCAAGCGTTTCTTACTTCCAAACTGTCACATCTCGCGAACGGATCGACCAATCCGCAAAATTTCTGTTGCATCTGAAAGTAGAAACTCGCCCGATTACAACGGTATGCGCACTTTGCCTCTAGGCCGTTCTAGTTATTCGTGTCGAGCATCAGAACTGCGAAAATTTTGAGTTTCTCAAGCGTTTCTTACCTCCAAACTGCCATATCTCGCGAACGGATTGACCAATCCGCAAAATTTCTGTTGCATCTGAAAGTAGAAACTCGCCCGATTACAACGGTATGTGTAGTTTTCCCCTAGGCCGTTCTAGTTATTCGTTTCGAGCATCAGAACTGCGAAAATTTTGAGTTTCTAAAGCGTTTCTTACATCCAAACGGCCATATCTCGCGAACGGATTGACCAATCCGCAAAATTTTTGTTGCATTTGAAAGTAGAAACTCGCCCGATTACAACATTATGCGCACTTTTCCTCTAGGCCGTTCTAGTTATTCGTTTCGAGCATCAGAACTGCGAAAATTTTGAGTTTCTCAAGCGTTTCTTACATCCAAACGGCCATATCTCGCGAACGGATTGACCAATCCGCAAAATTTTTGTTGCATTTGAAAGTAGAAACTCGCCCGATTACAACATTATGCGCACTTTTCCCCTAGGCGGTTCTAGTTATTCGTTTCGAGCATCAGAACTGCGAAAATTTTGAGTTTCTCAAGCGTTTCTTACCTCCAAACTGCCATATCTCGCGAACGGATTGACCAATCCGCAAAATTTCTGTTGCATCTGAAAGTAGAAACTCGCCCGATTACAACGGTATGTGTAGTTTTCCCCTAGGCCGTTCCAGTTATTGGTTTCGAGCATCAGAACTGCGAAAATTTTGAGTTTCTCAAGCGTTTCTTACATCCAAACTGCCATATCTCGCGAACGGATTGACCAATCCGCAAAATTTCTGTTGCATTTGAAAGTAGAAACTCGCCCGATTACAACGGTATGCGCACTTTTCCCCTAGGCGGTTCTAGTTATTCGTTTCGAGCATCAGAACTGCGAAAATTTTGAGTTTCTCAAGCGTTTCTTACCTCCAAACTGCCATATCTCGCGAACGGATTGACAAATCCGCAAAATTTCTGTTGCATCTGAAAGTAGAAACTCTTCCGATTACAACGGTAGGTGTAGTATTCCCCTAGGCCGTTCTAGTTATTCGTTTCGAGCATCAGAACTGCGAAAATTTTGAGTTTCTCAAGCGTTTCTTACTTCCAAACTGCCACATCTCGCGAACGGATCGACCAATCCGCAAAATTTCTGTTGCATCTGAAAGTAGAAACTCGCCCGATTACAACGGTATGCGCACTTTGCCTCTAGGCCGTTCTAGTTATTCTTGTCGAGCATCAGAACTGCGAAAATTTTGAGTTTCTCAAGCGTTTCTTACATCCAAACTGCCATATCTCGCGAACGGATTGACCAATCCGCAAAATTTCTGTTGCATTTGAAAGTAGAAACTCGCCCGATTACAACGGTATGCGCACTTTTCCCCTAGGCGGTTCTAGTTATTCGTTTCGAGCATCAGAACTGCGAAAATTTTGAGTTTCTCAAGCGTTTCTTACCTCCAAACGGCCATATCTCGCGAACGGATTGACCAATCCGCAAAATTTTTGTTGCATTTGAAAGTAGAAACTCGCCCGATTACAACGTTATGCGCACTTTTCCTCTAGGCCGTTCTAGTTATTCGTTTCGAGCATCAGAACTGCGAAAATTTTGAGTTTCTCAAGCGTTTCTTACCTCCAAACTGCCATATCTCGCGAACGGATTGACAAATCCGCAAAATTTCTGTTGCATCTGAAAGTAGAAACTCGCCCGATTACAACGGTATGTGTAGTTTTCCCCTAGGCCGTTCTAGTTATTCGTTTCGAGCATCAGAACTGCGAAAATTTTGAGTTTCTCAAGCGTTTCTTAATTCCAAACTGCCACATCTCGCGAACGGATTGACCAATCCGCAAAATTTTTGTTGCATTTGAAAGTAGAAACTCGCCCGATTACAACGGTATGCGCACTTTTCCCCTAGGCCGTTCTAGTTATTCGTTTCGAGCATCAGAACTGCGAAAATTTTGAGTTTCTCAAGCGTTTCTTAATTCCAAACTGCCACATCTCGCGAACCGATCGACCAATCCGCAAAATTTCTGCTGCATCTGAAAGTAGATACTCGCCCGATTACAACGGTATGTTTAGTTTTCCCCTAGGCCGTTCCAGTTATTCGTTTCGAGCATCAGAACTGCGAAAATTTTGAGTTTCCCAAGCGTTTCTTACCTCCAAACTGCCATATCTCGCGAACGGATTGACAAATCCGCAAAATTTCTGTTGCATTTGAATGTAGAAACTCGCCCGATAACAACGGTATGCGCACTTTTCCCCTAGGCGGTTCTAGTTATTCGTTTCGAGCATCAGAACTGCGAAAATTTTGGGTTTCTCAAGCGTTTCTTACCTCCAAACTGCCATATCTCGCGAACGGATTGACCAATCCGCAAAATTTCTGTTGCATCTGAAAGTAGAAACTCGCCCGATTACAACGGTAGGTGTAGTTTTCCCCTAGGCCGTTCTAGTTATTCGTTTCGAGCATCAGAACTGCGAAAATTTTGAGTTTCTCAAGCGTTTCTTATCTCCAAACTGCCATATCTCGCGAACGGATTGATCAATCCGCAAAATTTCTGTTGCATCTGAAAGTAGAAACTCGCCCGATTACAACGATAGGTGTAGTTTTCCCCTAGGCCGTTCCAGTTATTCATTTCGAGCATCAGAACTGCGAAAATTTTGAGTTTATCAAGCGTTTCTTACCTCCAAACTGCCATATCTCGCGAACGGATTGACCAATCCGCAAAATTTCTATTGCTTCTGAAAGTAGAGACTCGCCCGATTACAACGGTATGCGCACTTTTCCCCTAGGCCGTTCTAGTTATTCGTATCGAGCATCAGAAATGCGAAAATTTTGAGTTTCTCAAGCGTTTCTTATCTCCAAACTGCCATATCTCGCGAACGGATTGATCAATCCGCAAAATTTCTGTGCCATCTGAAAGTAGAAACTCGCCCGATTACAACGGTATGCGTACTTCTCCCCTATGCCGTTCTAGTCATTCGTTTCGAGCATCAGAACTGCGAAAATTTTGAGTTTCTCAAGCGTTTCTTATCTCCAAACTGCCATATCTCGCGAACGGATTGACCAATCCGCAAAATTTCTGTTGCATCTGAAAGTAGAAACTCGCCCGATTACAACGGTATGCGCACTTTTCCCCTAGGCCGTTCTAGTTATTCGTATCGAGCATCAGAAATGCGAAAATTTTGAGTTTCTCAAGCGTTTCTTATCTCCAAACTGCCATATCTCGCGAACGGATTGATCAATCCGCAAAATTTCTGTTGCATCTGAAAGTAGAAACTCGCCCGATTACAACGGTATGCGTACTTCTCCTCTAGGCCGTTCTAGTCATTCGTTTCGAGCATCAGAACTGCGAAAATTTTGAGTTTCTCAAGCGTTTCTTATCTCCAAACTGCCATATCTCGCGAACGGATTGACCAATCCGCAAAATTTCTGTTGCATCTGAAAGTAGAAACTCGCCCGATTACAACGGTATCCGCACTTTTCCTCTAGGCCGTTCTAGTTATTCGTGTCGAGCATCCGAACAGCGAAAATTTTGAGTTTCTCAAGCGTTTCTTACCTCCAAACTGCCATATCTCGCGAACGAATTGACCAATCCGCAAAATTTCTGTTGCATCTGAAAGTAGAAAATCGCCCGATTACAACGGTAGGTGTAGTTTTCCCCAAGGCCGTTCTAGTTATTCGTGTCGAGCATCAGAACTGCGAAAATTTTGAGTTTCACAAGCGTTTCTTATATCCAAACCGCCATATCTCGCGAACGGATTGATCAATCCGCAAAATTTCTGTGCCATCTGAAAGCAGAAACTCGCCCGATTACAACGGTATGCGTACTTCTCCCCTAGGCCGTTCTAGTCATTCGTGTCGAGCATCCGAACTGCGAAAATTCTGAGTTTCCCAAGCGTTTCTAACCTCCAAACTGCCATATCTCGCGAACGGATTGACCAATCCGCAAAATTTCTGTTGCATCTGAAAGTAGAAACTCGCCCCATTACAAAGGTAGGTGTAGTTTTCCCCTAGGCCGTTCTAGTTATTCGTTTCGAGCATCAGAACTGCGAAAATTTTGAGTTTCTCAAGCGTTTCTTATCTCCAAACTGCCATATCTCGCGAACGGATTGATCAATCCGCAAAATTTCTGTTGCATCTGAAAGTAGAAACTCGCCCGATTACAACGGTAGGTGTAGTTTTCCCCTAGGCCGTTCCAGTTATTCATTTCGAGCATCAGAACTGCGGAAATTTTGAGTTTCTCAAGCGTTTCTTATCTCCAAACTGCCATATCTCGCGAACGGATTGACCAATCCGCAAAATTTCTGTTGCATCTGAAAGTAGAAACTCGCCCGATTACAACGGTATGCGCACTTTCCCTCTAGGCCGTTCTAGTTATTCGTGTCGAGCATCCGAACTGCGAAAATTTTGAGTTTCCCAAGCGTTTCTTACATCCAAACTGCCATATCTCGCGAACGGATTGACCAATCCGCAAAATTTCTGTTGCATCTGAAAGTAGAAACTCGCCCGATTACAACGGTAGGTGTAGTTTTCCCCTAGGCCGTTCTAGTTATTCGTTTCGAGCATCAGAACTGCGAAAATTTTGAGTTTCTCAAGCGTTTCTTATCTCCAAACCGCCATATCTCGCGAATGGATTGATCAATCCGCAAAATTTCTGTGCCATCTGAAAGCAGAAACTCGCCCGATTACAACGGTATGCGTACTTCTCCCCTAGGCCGTTCTAGTCATTCGTGTCGAGCATCCGAACTGCGAAAATTCTGAGTTTCCCAAGCGTTTCTAACCTCCAAACTGCCATATCTCGCGAACGGATTGACCAATCCGCAAAATTTCTGTTGCATCTGAAAGTAGAAACTCGCCCCATTACAAAGGTAGGTGTAGTTTTCCCCTAGGCCGTTCTAGTTATTCGTTTCGAGCATCAGAACTGCGAAAATTTTGAGTTTCTCAAGCGTTTCTTATCTCCAAACTGCCATATCTCGCGAACGGATTGATCAATCCGCAAAATTTCTGTTGCATCTGAAAGTAGAAACTCGCCCGATTACAACGGTAGGTGTAGTTTTCCCCTAGGCCGTTCCAGTTATTCATTTCGAGCATCAGAACTGCGAAAATGTTGAGTTTCTCAAGCGTTTCTTACCTCCAAACTGCCATATCTCGCGAACGGATTGACCAATCCGCAAAATTTCTGTTGCATCTGAAAGTAGAAACTCGCCCGATTACAACGGTAGGTGTAGTTTTCCCCTAGGCCGTTCTAGTTATTCGTTTCGAGCATCAGAACTGCGAAAATTTTGAGTTTCTCAAGCGTTTCTTATCTCCAAACTGCCATATCTCGCGAACGGATTGATCAATCCGCAAAATTTCTGTTGCATCTGAAAGTAGAAACTCGCCCGATTACAACGGCATGCGCACTTTCCCCCTAGGCCGTTCTAGTTATTCGTGTCGAGCATCAGAACTGCGAAAATTTTGAGTTTCTCAAGCGTTTCTTATATCCAAACGGCCATATCTCGCGAACGGATTGATCAATCCGCAAAATTTCTGTGCCATCTGAAAGTAGAAACTCGCCCGATTACAACGGTATGCGTACTTCTCCCCTATGCCGTTCTAGTCATTCGTTTCGAGCATCAGAACTGCGAAAATTTTGAGTTTCTCAAGCGTTTCTTATCTCCAAACTGCCATATCTCGCGAACGGATTGACCAATCCGCAAAATTTCTGTTGCATCTGAAAGTAGAAACTCGCCCGATTACAACGGTATGCGCACTTTTCCCCTAGGCGGTTCTAGTTATTCGTTTCGAGCATCAGAACTGCGAAAATTTTGAGTTTCTCAAGCGTTTCTTACTTCCAAACTGGCATATCTCGCGAACGGATTGACCAATCCGCAATATTTCTGTTGCATCTGAAAGTAGAAAATCGCCCGATTACAACGGTAGGTGTAGTTTTCCCCAAGGCCGTTCTAGTTATTCGTTTCGAGCATCAGAACTGCGAAAATTTTGAGTTACTCAAGCGTTTCTTACATCCAAACTGCCATATCTCGCGAACGGATTGACCAATCCGCAAAACTTCTGTTGCATCTGAAAGTAGTAACTCGCCCGATTACAACGGTATGCGCACTTTTCCCCTAGGCCGTTCTAGTTATTCGTGTCGAGCATCAGAACTGCGAAAATTTTGAGTTTCTCAAGCGTTTCTTATCTCCAAACTGCCATATCTCGCGAACGGATTGACCAATCCGCAAAATTTCTGTTGCATCTGAAAGTAGAAACTCGCCCGATTACAACGGTAGGTGTAGTTTTCCCCTAGGCCGTTCTAGTTATTCTTTTCGAGCATCAGAACTGCGAAAATTTTGAGTTTCTCAAGCGTTTCTTATCTCCAAAATGCCATATCTCGCGAACGGATTGATCAATCCGCAAAATTTCTGTTGCATCTGAAAGTAGAAACTCGCCCGATTACAACGGTAGGTGTAGTTTTCCCCTAGGCCGTTCTAGTTATTCGTTTCGAGCATCAGAACTGCGAAAATTTTGAGTTTCTCAAGCGTTTCTTATTTCCAAACCGCCATATCTCGCGAACGGATTGATCAATCCGCAAAATTTCTGTGCCATCTGAAAGCAGAAACTCGCCCGATTACAACGGTATGCGTACTTCTCCCCTAGGCCGTTCTAGTCATTCGTGTCGAGCATCCGAACTGCGAAAATTCTGAGTTTCCCAAGCGTTTCTAACCTCCAAACTGCCATATCTCGCGAACGGATTGACCAATCCGCAAAATTTCTGTTGCATCTGAAAGTAGAAACTCGCCCCATTACAAAGGTAGGTGTAGTTTTCCCCTAGGCCGTTCTAGTTATTCGTTTCGAGCATCAGAACTGCGAAAATTTTGAGTTTCTCAAGCGTTTCTTATCTCCAAACTGCCATATCTCGCGAACGGATTGATCAATCCGCAAAATTTCTGTTGCATCTGAAAGTAGAAACTCGCCCGATTACAACGGTAGGTGTAGTTTTCCCCTAGGCCGTTCCAGTTATTCATTTCGAGCATCAGAACTGCGGAAATTTTGAGTTTCTCAAGCGTTTCTTATCTCCAAACTGCCATATCTCGCGAACGGATTGACCAATCCGCAAAATTTCTGTTGCATCTGAAAGTAGAAACTCGCCCGATTACAACGGTATGCGCACTTTCCCTCTAGGCCGTTCTAGTTATTCGTGTCGAGCATCCGAACTGCGAAAATTTTGAGTTTCCCAAGCGTTTCTTACATCCAAACTGCCATATCTCGCGAACGGATTGACCAATCCGCAAAATTTCTGTTGCATCTGAAAGTAGAAACTCGCCCGATTACAACGGTAGGTGTAGTTTTCCCCTAGGCCGTTCTAGTTATTCGTTTCGAGCATCAGAACTGCGAAAATTTTGAGTTTCTCAAGCGTTTCTTATCTCCAAACCGCCATATCTCGCGAATGGATTGATCAATCCGCAAAATTTCTGTGCCATCTGAAAGCAGAAACTCGCCCGATTACAACGGTATGCGTACTTCTCCCCTAGGCCGTTCTAGTCATTCGTGTCGAGCATCCGAACTGCGAAAATTCTGAGTTTCCCAAGCGTTTCTAACCTCCAAACTGCCATATCTCGCGAACGGATTGACCAATCCGCAAAATTTCTGTTGCATCTGAAAGTAGAAACTCGCCCCATTACAAAGGTAGGTGTAGTTTTCCCCTAGGCCGTTCTAGTTATTCGTTTCGAGCATCAGAACTGCGAAAATTTTGAGTTTCTCAAGCGTTTCTTATCTCCAAACTGCCATATCTCGCGAACGGATTGATCAATCCGCAAAATTTCTGTTGCATCTGAAAGTAGAAACTCGCCCGATTACAACGGTAGGTGTAGTTTTCCCCTAGGCCGTTCCAGTTATTCATTTCGAGCATCAGAACTGCGAAAATGTTGAGTTTCTCAAGCGTTTCTTACCTCCAAACTGCCATATCTCGCGAACGGATTGACCAATCCGCAAAATTTCTGTTGCATCTGAAAGTAGAAACTCGCCCGATTACAACGGTAGGTGTAGTTTTCCCCTAGGCCGTTCTAGTTATTCGTTTCGAGCATCAGAACTGCGAAAATTTTGAGTTTCTCAAGCGTTTCTTATCTCCAAACTGCCATATCTCGCGAACGGATTGATCAATCCGCAAAATTTCTGTTGCATCTGAAAGTAGAAACTCGCCCGATTACAACGGCATGCGCACTTTCCCCCTAGGCCGTTCTAGTTATTCGTGTCGAGCATCAGAACTGCGAAAATTTTGAGTTTCTCAAGCGTTTCTTATATCCAAACGGCCATATCTCGCGAACGGATTGATCAATCCGCAAAATTTCTGTGCCATCTGAAAGTAGAAACTCGCCCGATTACAACGGTATGCGTACTTCTCCCCTATGCCGTTCTAGTCATTCGTTTCGAGCATCAGAACTGCGAAAATTTTGAGTTTCTCAAGCGTTTCTTATCTCCAAACTGCCATATCTCGCGAACGGATTGACCAATCCGCAAAATTTCTGTTGCATCTGAAAGTAGAAACTCGCCCGATTACAACGGTATGCGCACTTTTCCCCTAGGCGGTTCTAGTTATTCGTTTCGAGCATCAGAACTGCGAAAATTTTGAGTTTCTCAAGCGTTTCTTACTTCCAAACTGGCATATCTCGCGAACGGATTGACCAATCCGCAATATTTCTGTTGCATCTGAAAGTAGAAAATCGCCCGATTACAACGGTAGGTGTAGTTTTCCCCAAGGCCGTTCTAGTTATTCGTTTCGAGCATCAGAACTGCGAAAATTTTGAGTTACTCAAGCGTTTCTTACATCCAAACTGCCATATCTCGCGAACGGATTGACCAATCCGCAAAACTTCTGTTGCATCTGAAAGTAGAAACTCGCCCGATTACAACGGTATGCGCACTTTTCCCCTAGGCCGTTCTAGTTATTCGTGTCGAGCATCAGAACTGCGAAAATTTTGAGTTTCTCAAGCGTTTCTTATCTCCAAACTGCCATATCTCGCGAACGGATTGACCAATCCGCAAAATTTCTGTTGCTTCTGAAAGTAGAAACTCGCCCGATTACAACGGTGTGCGCACTTTTCCCCTAGGCCGTTCTAGTTATTCGTGTCGAGCATCAGAACTGCGAAAATTTTGAGTTTCTCAAGCGTTTCTTATCTCCAAACGGCCATATCTCGCGAACGGATTGATCAATCCGCAAAATTTCTGTGCCATCTGAAAGCAGAAACTCGCCCGATTACAACGGTATGCGTACTTCTCCCCTAGGCCGTTCTAGTCATTCGTTTGGAGCATCAGAACTGCGAAAATTTTGAGTTTCTCAAGCGTTTCTTATCTCCAAACTGCCATATCTGGCGAACGGATTGACCAATCCGCGAAATTTCTGTTGCATCTGAAAGTAGAAACTCGCCCGATTACAACGGTAGGTGTAGTTTTCCCCTAGGCCGTTCCAGTTATTCATTTCGAGCATCCGAACTGAGAAAATTTTGAGTTTCTCAAGCGTTTCTTATCTCCAAACTGCCATATCTCGCGAACGGATTGACCAATCCGCAAAATTTCTGTTGCATCTGAAAGTAGAAACTCGCCCGATTACAACGGTATGCGCACTTTCCCTCTAGGCCGTTCTAGTTATTCGTGTCGAGCATCCGAACTGCGAAAATTTTGAGTTTCCCAAGCGTTTCTTACATCCAAACTGCCATATCTCGCGAAAAAGATTGACCAATCCGCAAAATTTCTGTTGCATCTGAAAGTAGAAACTCGCCCGATTACAACGGTAGGTGTAGTTTTCCCCTAGGCCGTTCTAGTTATTCGTTTCGAGCATCAGAACTGCGAAAATTTTGAGTTTCTCAAGCGTTCCTTATCTCCAAACGGCCATATCTCGCGAACGGATTGATCACTCCGCAAAATTTCTGTGCCATCTGAAAGCAGAAACTCGCCCGATTACAACGGTATGCGTACTTCTCCCCTAGGCCGTTCTAGTCATTCGTGTCGAGCAACCGAACTGCGAAAATTCTGAGTTTCCCAAGCGTTTCTTATCTCCAAACTGCCATATCTCGCGAACGGATTGATCAATCCGCAAAATTTCTGTGCCATCTGAAAGCAGAAACTCGCCCGATTACAACGGTATGCGTACTTCTCCCCTAGGCCGTTCTAGTCATTCGTTTGGAGCATCAGAACTGCGAAAATTTTGGGTTTCTCAAGCGTTTCTTATCTCCAAACTGCCATTTCTGGCGAACGGATTGACCAATCCGCAAAATATCTGTTGCATCTGAAAGTAGAAACTCGCCCGATTACAACGGTATGCGCACTTTTCCTCTAGGCCGTTCTAGTTATTCGTGTCGAGCATCCGAACTGAGAAAATTTTGAGTTTCTCAAGCGTTTCTTATCTCCAAACTGCCATATCTCGCGAACGGATTGACCAATCCGCAAAATTTCTGTTGCATCTGAAAGTAGAAACTCGCCCGATTACAACGGTATGCGCACTTTTCCTCTAGGCCGTTCTAGTTATTCGTGTCGAGCATCCGAACTGAGAAAATTTTGAGTTTCTCAAGCGTTTCTTATCTCCAAACGGCCATATCTCGCGAACGGATTGATCAATCCGCAAAATTTCTGTGCCATCTGAAAGCAGAAACTCGCCCGATTACAACGGTATGCGTACTTCTCCCCTAGGCCGTTCTAGTCATTCGTGTCGAGCATCCGAACTGCGAAAATTCTGAGTTTCCCAAGCGTTTCTAACCTCCAAACTGCCATATCTCGCGAACGGATTGACCAATCCGCAAAATTTCTGTTGCATCTGAAAGTAGAAACTCGTACGATTACAACGGTAGGTGTAGTTTTCCCCTAGGCCGTTCTAGTTATTCGTTTCGAGCATCAGAACTGCGAAAATTTTGAGTTTCTCAAGCGTTTCTTATCTCCAAACTGCCATATCTCGCGAACGGATTGATCAATCCGCAAAATTTCTGTGCCATCTGAAAGCAGAAACTCGCCCGATTACAACGGTATGCGTACTTCTCCCCTAGGCCGTTCTAGTCATTCGTGTCGAGCATCCGAACTGCGAAAATTCTGAGTTTCCCAAGCGTTTCTAACCTCCAAACTGCCATATCTCGCGAACGGATTGACCAATCCGCAAAATTTCTGTTGCATCTGAAAGTAGAAACTCGCCCGATTACAACGGTAGGTGTAGTTTTCCCCTAGGCCGTTCTAGTTATTCGTTTCGAGCATCAGAACTGCGAAAATTTTGAGTTTCTCAAGCGTTTCTTATCTCCAAACTGCCATATCTCGCGAACGGATTGATCAATCCGCAAAATTTCTGTTGCATCTGAAAGTAGAAACTCGCCCGATTACAACGATAGGTGTAGTTTTCCCCTAGGCCGTTCCAGTTATTCATTTCGAGCATCAGAACTGCGAAAATTTTGAGTTTATCAAGCGTTTCTTACCTCCAAACTGCCATATCTCGCGAACGGATTGACCAATCCGCAAAATTTCTGTTGCTTCTGAAAGTAGAGACTCGCCCGATTACAACGGTATGCGCACTTTTCCCCTAGGCCGTTCTAGTTATTCGTATCGAGCATCAGAAATGCGAAAATTTTGAGTTTCTCAAGCGTTTCTTATCTCCAAACTGCCATATCTCGCGAACGGATTGATCAATCCGCAAAATTTCTGTGCCATCTGAAAGTAGAAACTCGCCCGATTACAACGGTATGCGTACTTCTCCCCTATGCCATTCTAGTCATTCGTTTCGAGCATCAGAACTGCGAAAATTTTGAGTTTCTCAAGCGTTTCTTATCTCCAAACTGCCATATCTCGCGAACGGATTGACCAATCCGCAAAATTTCTGTTGCATCTGAAAGTAGAAACTCGCCCGATTACAACGGTATGCGCTCTTTTCCCCTAGGCCGTTCTAGTTATTCGTATCGAGCATCAGAAATGCGAAAATTTTGAGTTTCTCAAGCGTTTCTTATCTCCAAACTGCCATATCTCGCGAACGGATTGATCAATCCGCAAAATTTCTGTTGCATCTGAAAGTAGAAACTCGCCCGATTACAACGGTATGCGTACTTCTCCTCTAGGCCGTTCTAGTCATTCGTTTCGAGCATCAGAACTGCGAAAATTTTGAGTTTCTCAAGCGTTTCTTATCTCCAAACTGCCATATCTCGCGAACGGATTGACCAATCCGCAAAATTTCTGTTGCATCTGAAAGTAGAAACTCGCCCGATTACAACGGTATCCGCACTTTTCCTCTAGGCCGTTCTAGTTATTCGTGTCGAGCATCCGAACAGCGAAAATTTTGAGTTTCTCAAGCGTTTCTTACCTCCAAACTGCCATATCTCGCGAACGAATTGACCAATCCGCAAAATTTCTGTTGCATCTGAAAGTAGAAAATCGCCCGATTACAACGGTAGGTGTAGTTTTCCCCAAGGCCGTTCTAGTTATTCGTTTCGAGCATCAGAACTGCGAAAATTTTGAGTTACTCAAGCGTTTCTTACCTCCAAACTGCCATATCTCGCGAACGGATTGACCAATCCGCAATATTCCTGTTGCATCTGAAAGTAGAAACTCGCCCGATTACAACGGCATGCGCACTTTCCCCCTAGGCCGTTCTAGTTATTCGTGTCGAGCATCAGAACTGCGAAAATTTTGAGTTTCACAAGCGTTTCTTATATCCAAACGGCCATATCTCGCGAACGGATTGATCAATCCGCAAAATTTCTGTGCCATCTGAAAGTAGAAACTCGCCCGATTACAACGGTATGCGTACTTCTCCCCTATGCCGTTCTAGTCATTCGTTTCGAGCATCAGAACTGCGAAAATTTTGAGTTTCTCAAGCGTTTCTTATCTCCAAACTGCCATATCTCGCGAACGGATTGACCAATCCGCAAAATTTCTGTTGCATCTGAAAGTAGAAACTCGCCCGATTACAACGGTATCCGCACTTTTCCTCTAGGCCGTTCTAGTTATTCGTGTCGAGCATCCGAACAGCGAAAATTTTGAGTTTCTCAAGCGTTTCTTACCTCCAAACTGCCATATCTCGCGAACGAATTGACCAATCCGCAAAATTTCTGTTGCATCTGAAAGTAGAAAATCGCCCGATTACAACGGTAGGTGTAGTTTTCCCCAAGGCCGTTCTAGTTATTCGTTTCGAGCATCAGAACTGCGAAAATTTTGAGTTTCACAAGCGTTTCTTATATCCAAACGGCCATATCTCGCGAACGGATTGATCAATCCGCAAAATTTCTGTGCCATCTGAAAGTAGAAACTCGCCCGATTAAAACGGTATGCGTACTTCTCCCCTATGCCGTTCTAGTCATTCGTTTCGAGCATCAGAACTGCGAAAATTTTGAGTTTCTCAAGCGTTTCTTATCTCCAAACTGCCATATCTCGCGAACGGATTGACCAATCCGCAAAATTTCTGTTGCATCTGAAAGTACAAACTCGCCCGATTACAACGGTATGCGCACTTTTCCTCTAGGCCGTTCTAGTCATTCGTGTCGAGCATCCGAACTGCGAAAATTCTGAGTTTCCCAAGCGTTTCTAACCTCCAAACTGCCATATCTCGCGAACGGATTGACCAATCCGCAAAATTTCTGTTGCATCTGAAAGTAGAAACTCGCCCGATTACAACGGTAGGTGTAGTTTTCCCCAAGGCCGTTCTAGTTATTCGTTTCGAGCATCAGAACTGCGAAAATTTTGAGTTTCACAAGCGTTTCTTATATCCAAACGGCCATATCTCGCGAACGGATTGATCAATCCGCAAAATGTCTGTGCCATCTGAAAGTAGAAACTCGCCCGATTAAAACGGTATGCGTACTTCTCCCCTATGCCGTTCTAGTCATTCGTTTCGAGCATCAGAACTGCGAAAATTTTGAGTTTCTCAAGCGTTTCTTATCTCCAAACTGCCATATCTCGCGAACGGATTGACCAATCCGCAAAATTTCTGTTGCATCTGAAAGTACAAACTCGCCCGATTACAACGGTATGCGCACTTTTCCTCTAGGCCGTTCTAGTCATTCGTGTCGAGCATCCGAACTGCGAAAATTCTGAGTTTCCCAAGCGTTTCTAACCTCCAAACTGCCATATCTCGCGAACGGATTGACCAATCCGCAAAATTTCTGTTGCATCTGAAAGTAGAAACTCGCCCGATTACAACGGTAGGTGTAGTTTTCCCCTAGGCCGTTCTAGTTATTCGTTTCGAGCATCAGAACTGCGAAAATTTTGAGTTTCTCAAGCGTTTCTTATCTCCAAACTGCCATATCTCGCGAACGGATTGATCAATCCGCAAAATTTCTGTTGCATCTGAAAGTAGAAACTCGCCCGATTACAACGATAGGTGTAGTTTTCCCCTAGGCCGTTCCAGTTATTCATTTCGAGCATCAGAACTGCGAAAATTTTGAGTTTATCAAGCGTTTCTTACCTCCAAACTGCCATATCTCGCGAACGGATTGACCAATCCGCAAAATTTCTGTTGCTTCTGAAAGTAGAGACTCGCCCGATTACAACGGTATGCGCACTTTTCCCCTAGGCCGTTCTAGTTATTCGTATCGAGCATCAGAAATGCGAAAATTTTGAGTTTCTCAAGCGTTTCTTATCTCCAAACTGCCATATCTCGCGAACGGATTGATCAATCCGCAAAATTTCTATGCCATCTGAAAGTAGAAACTCGCCCGATTACAACGGTATGCGTACTTCTCCCCTATGCCGTTCTAGTCATTCGTTTCGAGCATCAGAACTGCGAAAATTTTGAGTTTCTCAAGCGTTTCTTATCTCCAAACTGCCATATCTCGCGAACGGATTGACCAATCCGCAAAATTTCTGTTGCATCTGAAAGTAGAAACTCGCCCGATTACAACGGTATGCGCACTTTTCCCCTAGGCCGTTCTAGTTATTCGTATCGAGCATCAGAAATGCGAAAATTTTGAGTTTCTCAAGCGTTTCTTATCTCCAAACTGCCATATCTCGCGAACGGATTGATCAATCCGCAAAATTTCTGTTGCATCTGAAAGTAGAAACTCGCCCGATTACAACGGTATGCGTACTTCTCCTCTAGGCCGTTCTAGTCATTCGTTTCGAGCATCAGAACTGCGAAAATTTTGAGTTTCTCAAGCGTTTCTTATCTCCAAACTGCCATATCTCGCGAACGGATTGACCAATCCGCAAAATTTCTGTTGCATCTGAAAGTAGAAACTCGCCCTATTACAACGGTATCCGCACTTTTCCTCTAGGCCGTTCTAGTTATTCGTGTCGAGCATCCGAACAGCGAAAATTTTGAGTTTCTCAAGCGTTTCTTACCTCCAAACTGCCATATCTCGCGAACGAATTGACCAATCCGCAAAATTTCTGTTGCATCTGAAAGTAGAAAATCGCCCGATTACAAAGGTAGGTGTAGTTTTCCCCAAGGCCGTTCTAGTTATTCGTTTCGAGCATCAGAACTGCGAAAATTTTGAGTTACTCAAGCGTTTCTTACCTCCAAACTGCCATATCTCGCGAACGGATTGACCAATCCGCAATATTCCTGTTGCATCTGAAAGTAGAAACTCGCCCGATTACAACGGCATGCGCACTTTCCCCCTAGGCCGTTCTAGTTATTCGTGTCGAGCATCAGAACTGCGAAAATTTTGAGTTTCACAAGCGTTTCTTATATCCAAACGGCCATATCTCGCGAACGGATTGATAAATCCGCAAAATTTCTGTGCCATCTGAAAGTAGAAACTCGCCCGATTACAACGGTATGCGTACTTCTCCCCTATGCCGTTCTAGTCATTCGTTTCGAGCATCAGAACTGCGAAAATTTTGAGTTTCTCAAGCGTTTCTTATATCCAAACTGCCATATCTCGCGAACGGATTGACCAATCCGCAAAATTTCTGTTGCATCTGAAAGTAGAAACTCGCCCGATTACAACGGTATCCGCACTTTTCCTCTAGGCCGTTCTAGTTATTCGTGTCGAGCATCCGAACAGCGAAAATTTTGAGTTTCTCAAGCGTTTCTTACGTCCAAACTGCCATATCTCGCGAACGAATTGACCAATCCGCAAAATTTCTGTTGCATCTGAAAGTAGAAACTCGCCCGATTACAACGGTAGGTGTAGTTTTCCCCAAGGCCGTTCTAGTTATTCGTTTCGAGCATCAGAACTGCGAAAATTTTGAGTTTCACAAGCGTTTCTTATATCCAAACGGCCATATCTCGCGAACGGATTGATCAATCCGCAAAATGTCTGTGCCATCTGAAAGTAGAAACTCGCCCGATTAAAACGGTATGCGTACTTCTCCCCTATGCCGTTCTAGTCATTCGTTTCGAGCATCAGAACTGCGAAAATTTTGAGTTTCTCAAGCGTTTCTTATCTCCAAACTGCCATATCTCGCGAACGGATTGACCAATCCGCAAAATTTCTGTTGCATCTGAAAGTACAAACTCGCCCGATTACAACGGTATGCGCACTTTTCCTCTAGGCCGTTCTAGTCATTCGTGTCGAGCATCCGAACTGCGAAAATTCTGAGTTTCCCAAGCGTTTCTAACCTCCAAACTGCCATATCTCGCGAACGGATTGACCAATCCGCAAAATTTCTGTTGCATCTGAAAGTAGAAACTCGCCCGATTACAACGGTAGGTGTAGTTTTCCCCTAGGCCGTTCTAGTTATTCGTTTCGAGCATCAGAACTGCGAAAATTTTGAGTTTCTCAAGCGTTTCTTATCTCCAAACTGCCATATCTCGCGAACGGATTGATCAATCCGCAAAATTTCTGTTGCATCTGAAAGTAGAAACTCGCCCGATTACAACGATAGGTGTAGTTTTCCCCTAGGCCGTTCCAGTTATTCATTTCGAGCATCAGAACTGCGAAAATTTTGAGTTTATCAAGCGTTTCTTACCTCCAAACTGCCATATCTCGCGAACGGATTGACCAATCCGCAAAATTTCTGTTGCTTCTGAAAGTAGAGACTCGCCCGATTACAACGGTATGCGCACTTTTCCCCTAGGCCGTTCTAGTTATTCGTATCGAGCATCAGAAATGCGAAAATTTTGAGTTTCTCAAGCGTTTCTTATCTCCAAACTGCCATATCTCGCGAACGGATTGATCAATCCGCAAAATTTCTATGCCATCTGAAAGTAGAAACTCGCCCGATTACAACGGTATGCGTACTTCTCCCCTATGCCGTTCTAGTCATTCGTTTCGAGCATCAGAACTGCGAAAATTTTGAGTTTCTCAAGCGTTTCTTATCTCCAAACTGCCATATCTCGCGAACGGATTGACCAATCCGCAAAATTTCTGTTGCATCTGAAAGTAGAAACTCGCCCGATTACAACGGTATGCGCACTTTTCCCCTAGGCCGTTCTAGTTATTCGTATCGAGCATCAGAAATGCGAAAATTTTGAGTTTCTCAAGCGTTTCTTATCTCCAAACTGCCATATCTCGCGAACGGATTGATCAATCCGCAAAATTTCTGTTGCATCTGAAAGTAGAAACTCGCCCGATTACAACGGTATGCGTACTTCTCCTCTAGGCCGTTCTAGTCATTCGTTTCGAGCATCAGAACTGCGAAAATTTTGAGTTTCTCAAGCGTTTCTTATCTCCAAACTGCCATATCTCGCGAACGGATTGACCAATCCGCAAAATTTCTGTTGCATCTGAAAGTAGAAACTCGCCCTATTACAACGGTATCCGCACTTTTCCTCTAGGCCGTTCTAGTTATTCGTGTCGAGCATCCGAACAGCGAAAATTTTGAGTTTCTCAAGCGTTTCTTACCTCCAAACTGCCATATCTCGCGAACGAATTGACCAATCCGCAAAATTTCTGTTGCATCTGAAAGTAGAAAATCGCCCGATTACAAAGGTAGGTGTAGTTTTCCCCAAGGCCGTTCTAGTTATTCGTTTCGAGCATCAGAACTGCGAAAATTTTGAGTTACTCAAGCGTTTCTTACCTCCAAACTGCCATATCTCGCGAACGGATTGACCAATCCGCAATATTCCTGTTGCATCTGAAAGTAGAAACTCGCCCGATTACAACGGCATGCGCACTTTCCCCCTAGGCCGTTCTAGTTATTCGTGTCGAGCATCAGAACTGCGAAAATTTTGAGTTTCACAAACGTTTCTTATATCCAAACGGCCATATCTCGCGAACGGATTGATAAATCCGCAAAATTTCTGTGCCATCTGAAAGTAGAAACTCGCCCGATTACAACGGTATGCGTACTTCTCCCCTATGCCGTTCTAGTCATTCGTTTCGAGCATCAGAACTGCGAAAATTTTGAGTTTCTCAAGCGTTTCTTATATCCAAACTGCCATATCTCGCGAACGGATTGACCAATCCGCAAAATTTCTGTTGCATCTGAAAGTAGAAACTCGCCCGATTACAACGGTATCCGCACTTTTCCTCTAGGCCGTTCTAGTTATTCGTGTCGAGCATCCGAACAGCGAAAATTTTGAGTTCCTCAAGCGTTTCTTACGTCCAAACTGCCATATCTCGCGAACGAATTGACCAATCCGCAAAATTTCTGTTGCATCTGAAAGTAGAAAATCGCCCGATTACAACGGTATGTGTAGTTTTCCCCAAGGCCGTTCTAGTTATTCGTTTCGAGCATCAGAACTGCGAAAATTTTGAGTTACTCAAGCGTTTCTTACCTCCAAACTGCCATATCTCGCGAACGGATTGACCAATCCGCAAAATTTCTGTTGCATCTGAAAGTAGAAACTCGCCCGATTACAACGGTATGCGCACTTTTCCTCTAGGCCGTTCTAGTTATTCGTGTCGAGCATCCGAACTGCGAAAATTTTGAGTTTCTCAAGCGTTTCTTACCTCCAAACTGCCATATCTCGTGAACGGATTGACCAATCCGCAAAATTTCTGTTGCATCTGAAAGTACAAACTCGCCCGATTACAACGGTAGGTGTAGTTTTCCCCTAGGCCGTTCTAGTTATTCGTGTCGAGCATCAGAACTGCGAAAATTTTGAGTTTCTCAAGCGTTTCTTATCTCAAAACTGCCATATCTCGCGAACGGATTGACCAATCCGCAAAATTTCTGTTGCATCTGAAAGTAGAAACTCGCCCGATTACAACGGTATGCGCACTTTCCCTCTAGGCCGTTCTAGTTATTCGTGTCGAGCATCCGAACTGCGAAAATTTTGAGTTTCCCAAGCGTTTCTTACATCCAAACTGCCATATCTCGCGAACGGATTGACCAATCCGCAAAATTTCTGTTGCATCTGAAAGTAGAAACTCGCCCGATTACAACGGTAGGTGTAGTTTTCCCCTAGGCCGTTCTAGTTATTCGTTTCGAGCATCAGAACTGCGAAAATTTTGAGTTTCTCAAGCGTTTCTTATCTCCAAACCGCCATATCTCGCGAACGGATTGATCAATCCGCAAAATTTCTGTGCCATCTGAAAGCAGAAACTCGCCCGATTACAACGGTATGCGTACTTCTCCCCTAGGCCGTTCTAGTCATTCGTGTCGAGCATCCGAACTGCGAAAATTCTGAGTTTCCCAAGCGTTTCTAACCTCCAAACTGCCATATCTCGCGAACGGATTGACCAATCCGCAAAATTTCTGTTGCATCTGAAAGTAGAAACTCGCCCCATTACAAAGGTAGGTGTAGTTTTCCCCTAGGCCGTTCTAGTTATTCGTTTCGAGCATCAGAACTGCGAAAATTTTGAGTTTCTCAAGCGTTTCTTATCTCCAAACTGCCATATCTCGCGAACGGATTGATCAATCCGCAAAATTTCTGTTGCATCTGAAAGTAGAAACTCGCCCGATTACAACGGTAGGTGTAGTTTTCCCCTAGGCCGTTCCAGTTATTCATTTCGAGCATCAGAACTGCGAAAATTTTGAGTTTCTCAAGCGTTTCTTATCTCCAAACTGCCATATCTCGCGAACGGATTGACCAATCCGCAAAATTTCTGTTGCATCTGAAAGTAGAAACTCGCCCGATTACAACGGTATGCGCACTTTCCCTCTAGGCCGTTCTAGTTATTCGTGTCGAGCATCCGAACTGCGAAAATTTTGAGTTTCCCAAGCGTTTCTTACATCCAAACTGCCATATCTCGCGAACGGATTGACCAATCCGCAAAATTTCTGTTGCATCTGAAAGTAGAAACTCGCCCGATTACAACGGTAGGTGTAGTTTTCCCCTAGGCCGTTCTAGTTATTCGTTTCGAGCATCAGAACTGCGAAAATTTTGAATTTCTCAAGCGTTTCTTATCTCCAAACCGCCATATCTCGCGAATGGATTGATCAATCCGCAAAATTTCTGTGCCATCTGAAAGCAGAAACTCGCCCGATTACAACGGTATGCGTACCTCTCCCCTAGGCCGTTCTAGTCATTCGTGTCGAGCATCCGAACTGCGAAAATTCTGAGTTTCCCAAGCGTTTCTAACCTCCAAACTGCCATATCTCGCGAACGGATTGACCAATCCGCAAAATGTCTGTTGCATCTGAAAGTAGAAACTCGCCCCATTACAAAGGTAGGTGTAGTTTTCCCCTAGGCCGTTCTAGTTATTCGTTTCGAGCATCAGAACTGCGAAAATTTTGAGTTTCTCAAGCGTTTCTTATCTCCAAACTGCCATATCTCGCGAACGGATTGATCAATCCGCAAAATTTCTGTTGCATCTGAAAGTAGAAACTCGCCCGATTACAACGGTAGGTGTAGTTTTCCCCTAGGCCGTTCCAGTTATTCATTTCGAGCATCAGAACTGCGAAAATTTTGAGTTTCTCAAGCGTTTCTTACCTCCAAACTGCCATATCTCGCGAACGGATTGACCAATCCGCAAAATTTCTGTTGCATCTGAAAGTAGAAACTCGCCCGATTACAACGGTAGGTGTAGTTTTCCCCTAGGCCGTTCTAGTTATTCGTTTCGAGCATCAGAACTGCGAAAATTTTGAGTTTCTCAAGCGTTTCTTATCTCCAAACTGCCATATCTCGCGAACGGATTGATCAATCCGCAAAATTTCTGTTGCATCTGAAAGTAGAAACTCGCCCGATTACAACGGTGGGTGTAGTTTTCCCCTAGGCCGTTCCAGTTATTCATTTCGAGCATCAGAACTGCGAAAATTTTGAGTTTATCAAGCGTTTCTTATCTCCAAACTGCCATATCTCGCGAACGGATTGACCAATCCGCAAAATTTCTGCTGCATCTGAAAGTAGAAACTCGCCCGATTACAACGGTATCCGCACTTTTCCTCTAGGCCGTTCTAGTTAATCGTGTCGAGCATCCGAACTGCGAAAATTTTGAGTTTCTCAAGCGTTTCTTACCTCCAAACGGCCATATCTCGCGAACGGATTGATCAATCCGCAAAATTTCTGTGCCATCTGAAAGTAGAAACTCGCCCGATTACAACGGTATGCGTACTTCTCCCCTATGCCGTTCTAGTCATTCGTTTCGAGCATCAGAACTGCGAAAATTTTGAGTTTCTCAAGCGTTTCTTATCTCCAAACTGCCATATCTCGCGAACGGATTGACCAATCCGCAAAATTTCTGTTGCATCTGAAAGTAGAAACTCGCCCGATTACAACGGTATGCGCACTTTTCCCCTAGGCGGTTCTAGTTATTCGTTTCGAGCATCAGAACTGCGAAAATTTTGAGTTTCTCAAGCGTTTCTTACTTCCAAACTGGCATATCTCGCGAACGGATTGACCAATCCGCAAAATTTCTGTTGCATCTGAAAGTAGAAAATCGCCCGATTACAACGGTAGGTGTAGTTTTCCCCAAGGCCGTTCTAGTTATTCGTTTCGAGCATCAGAACTGCGAAAATTTTGAGTTACTCAAGCGTTTCTTACATCCAAACTGCCATATCTCGCGAACGGATTGACCAATCCGCAAAATTTCTGTTGCATCTGAAAGTAGAAACTCGCCCGATTACAACGGTATGCGCACTTTTCCCCTAGGCCGTTCTAGTTATTCGTGTCGAGCATCAGAACTGCGAAAATTTTGAGTTTCTCAAGCGTTTCTTATCTCCAAACTGCCATATCTCGCGAACGGATTGACCAATCCGCAAAATTTCTGTTGCATCTGAAAGTAGAAACTCGCCCGATTACAACGGTAGGTGTAGTTTTCCCCTAGGCCGTTCTAGTTATTCGTTTCGAGCATCAGAACTGCGAAAATTTTGAGTTTCTCAAGCGTTTCTTATCTCCAAACTGCCATATCTCGCGAACGGATTGATCAATCCGCAAAATTTCTGTTGCATCTGAAAGTAGAAACTCGCCCGATTACAACGGTAGGTGTAGTTTTCCCCTAGGCCGTTCCAGTTATTCATTTCGAGCATCAGAACTGCGAAAATGTTGAGTTTCTCAAGCGTTTCTTACCTCCAAACTGCCATATCTCGCGAACGGATTGACCAATCCGCAAAATTTCTGTTGCTTCTGAAAGTAGAAACTCGCCCGATTACAACGGTGTGCGCACTTTTCCCCTAGGCCGTTCTAGTTATTCGTGTCGAGCATCAGAACTGCGAAAATTTTGAGTTTCTCAAGCGTTTCTTATCTCCAAACGGCCATATCTCGCGAACGGATTGATCAATCCGCAAAATTTCTGTGCCATCTGAAAGCAGAAACTCGCCCGATTACAACGGTATGCGTACTTCTCCCCTAGGCCGTTCTAGTCATTCGTTTGGAGCATCAGAACTGCGAAAATTTTGAGTTTCTCAAGCGTTTCTTATCTCCAAACTGCCATATCTCGCGAACGGATTGATCAATCCGCAAAATTTCTGTTGCATCTGAAAGTAGAAACTCGCCCGATTACAACGGTAGGTGTAGTTTTCCCCCAGGCCGTTCCAGTTATTCATTTCGAGCATCAGAACTGCGAAAATTTTGAGTTTCTCAAGCGTTTCTTACCTCCAAACTGCCATATCTCGCGAACGGATTGACCAATCCGCAAAATTTCTGTTGCATCTGAAAGTAGAAACTCGCCCGATTACAACGGTAGGTGTAGTTTTCCCCTAGGCCGTTCTAGTTATTCGTTTCGAGCATCAGAACTGCGAAAATTTTGAGTTTCTCAAGCGTTTCTTATCTCCAAACTGCCATATCTCGCGAACGGATTGATCAATCCGCAAAATTTCTGTTGCATCTGAAAGTAGAAACTCGCCCGATTACAACGGTGGGTGTAGTTTTCCCCTAGGCCGTTCCAGTTATTCATTTCGAGCATCAGAACTGCGAAAATTTTGAGTTTATCAAGCGTTTCTTATCTCCAAACTGCCATATCTCGCGAACGGATTGACCAATCCGCAAAATTTCTGCTGCATCTGAAAGTAGAAACTCGCCCGATTACAACGGTATCCGCACTTTTCCTCTAGGCCGTTCTAGTTAATCGTGTCGAGCATCCGAACTGCGAAAATTTTGAGTTTCTCAAGCGTTTCTTACCTCCAAACGGCCATATCTCGCGAACGGATTGATCAATCCGCAAAATTTCTGTGCCATCTGAAAGTAGAAACTCGCCCGATTACAACGGTATGCGTACTTCTCCCCTATGCCGTTCTAGTCATTCGTTTCGAGCATCAGAACTGCGAAAATTTTGAGTTTCTCAAGCGTTTCTTATCTCCAAACTGCCATATCTCGCGAACGGATTGACCAATCCGCAAAATTTCTGTTGCATCTGAAAGTAGAAACTCGCCCGATTACAACGGTATGCGCACTTTTCCCCTAGGCGGTTCTAGTTATTCGTTTCGAGCATCAGAACTGCGAAAATTTTGAGTTTCTCAAGCGTTTCTTACTTCCAAACTGGCATATCTCGCGAACGGATTGACCAATCCGCAAAATTTCTGTTGCATCTGAAAGTAGAAAATCGCCCGATTACAACGGTAGGTGTAGTTTTCCCCAAGGCCGTTCTAGTTATTCGTTTCGAGCATCAGAACTGCGAAAATTTTGAGTTACTCAAGCGTTTCTTACATCCAAACTGCCATATCTCGCGAACGGATTGACCAATCCGCAAAATTTCTGTTGCATCTGAAAGTAGAAACTCGCCCGATTACAACGGTATGCGCACTTTTCCCCTAGGCCGTTCTAGTTATTCGTGTCGAGCATCAGAACTGCGAAAATTTTGAGTTTCTCAAGCGTTTCTTATCTCCAAACTGCCATATCTCGCGAACGGATTGACCAATCCGCAAAATTTCTGTTGCATCTGAAAGTAGAAACTCGCCCGATTACAACGGTAGGTGTAGTTTTCCCCTAGGCCGTTCTAGTTATTCGTTTCGAGCATCAGAACTGCGAAAATTTTGAGTTTCTCAAGCGTTTCTTATCTCCAAACTGCCATATCTCGCGAACGGATTGATCAATCCGCAAAATTTCTGTTGCATCTGAAAGTAGAAACTCGCCCGATTACAACGGTAGGTGTAGTTTTCCCCTAGGCCGTTCCAGTTATTCATTTCGAGCATCAGAACTGCGAAAATGTTGAGTTTCTCAAGCGTTTCTTACCTCCAAACTGCCATATCTCGCGAACGGATTGACCAATCCGCAAAATTTCTGTTGCATCTGAAAGTAGAAACTCGCCCGATTACAACGGTGTGCGCACTTTTCCCCTAGGCCGTTCTAGTTATTCGTGTCGAGCATCAGAACTGCGAAAATTTTGAGTTTCTCAAGCGTTTCTTATCTCCAAACGGCCATATCTCGCGAACGGATTGATCAATCCGCAAAATTTCTGTGCCATCTGAAAGCAGAAACTCGCCCGATTACAACGGTATGCGTACTTCTCCCCTAGGCCGTTCTAGTCATTCGTTTGGAGCATCAGAACTGCGAAAATTTTGAGTTTCTCAAGCGTTTCTTATCTCCAAACTGCCATATCTGGCGAACGGATTGACCAATCCGCGAAATTTCTGTTGCATCTGAAAGTAGAAACTCGCCCGATTACAACGGTATGCGCACTTTTCCTCTAGGCCGTTCTAGTTATTCGTCTCGAGCATCCGAACTGAGAAAATTTTGAGTTTCTCAAGCGTTTCTTACCTCCAAACTGCCATATCTCGCGAACGGATTGACCAATCCGCAAAATTTCTGTTGCATCTGAAAGTAGAAACTCGCCCGATTACAAAGGTAGGTGTAGTTTTCCCCTAGGCCGTTCTAGTTATTCGTTTCGAGCATCAGAACTGCGAAAATTTTGAGTTTCTCAAGCGTTTCTTATCTCCAAACGGCCATATCTCGCGAACGGATTGATCAATCCGCAAAATTTCTGTGCCATCTGAAAGCAGAAACTCGCCCGATTACAACGGTATGCGTACTTCTCCCCTAGGCCGTTCTAGTCATTCGTGTCGAGCATCCGAGCTGCGAAAATTCTGAGTTTCCCAAGCGTTTCTAACCTCCAAACTGCCATATGTCGCGAACTGATTGATCAATCCGCAAAATTTCTGTGCCATCTGAAAGCAGAAACTCGCCCGATTACAACGGTATGCGTACTTCTCCCCTAGGCCGTTCTAGTCATTCGTTTGGAGCATCAGAACTGCGAAAATTTTGAGTTCCTCAAGCGTTTCTTATCTCCAAACTGCCATATCTGGCGAACGGATTGACCAATCCACAAAATTTCTGTTGCATCTGAAAGTAGAAACTCGCCCGATTACAACGGTATGCGCACTTTTCCTCTAGGCCGTTCTAGTTATTCGTGTCGAGCATCAGAACTGCGAAAATTTTGAGTTTCTCACGCGTTTCTTACCTCCAAACTGCCATATCTCGCGAACGGATTGACCAATCCGCAAAATTTCTGTTGCATCTGAAAGTAGAAACTCGCCCGATTACAACGGTATGCGCACTTTTCCCCTAGGCCGTTCTAGTTATTCGTGTCGAGCATCAGAACTGCGAAAATTTTGAGTTTCTCAAGCGTTTCTTATCTCCAAACGGCCATATCTCGCGAACGGATTGATCAATCCGCAAAATTTCAGTGCCATCTGAAAGTAGAAACTCGCCCGATTACAACGGGATGCGTACTTCTCCCCTAGGCCGTTCTAGTCATTCGTTTCGAGCATCAGAACTGCGAAAATTTTGGGTTTCTCAAGCGTTTCTTACCTCCAAACTGCCATATCTCGCGAACGGATTGACCAATCCGCAAAATTTCTGTTGCATCTGAAAGTAGAAACTCGCCCGATTACAAGGGTATGTGTAGTTTTCCCCTAGGCCGTTCTAGTTATTCCTTTCGAGCATCAGAACTGCGAAAATTTTGAGTTTCTCAAGCGTTTCTTAATTCCAAACTGCCACATCTCGCGAACGGATTGACCAATCCGCAAAATTTTTGTTGCATTTGAAAGTAGAAACTCGCCCGATTACAACGGTATGCGCACTTTTCCCCTAGACCGTTCTAGTTATTCGTTTCGAGCATCAGAACTGCGAAAATTTTGAGTTTCTCAAGCGTTTCTTAATTCCAAACTGCCACATCTCGCGAACCGATCGACCAATCTGCAAAATTTCTGCTGCATCTGTAAGTAGAAACTCGCCCGATTACAACGGTATGTGTAGTTTTCCCCTAGGCCGTTCTAGTTATTCGTTTCGAGCATCAGAACTGCGAAAATTTTGAGTTTCTCATGCGTTTCTTATCTCCAAACTGCCATATCTCGCGAATGGATTTATCAATCCGCAAAATTTCTGTTGCATCTAAAAGTAGAAACTCGCCCGATTACAACGGTATGCGCACTTTTCCCCTAGGCGGTTCTAGTTATTCGTTTCGAGCATCAGAACTGCGAAAATTTTGAGTTTCTCAAGCGTTTCTTACCTCCAAACTGCCATATCTCGCGAACGGATTGACCAATCCGCAAAATTTCTGTTGCATCTGAAAGTAGAAACTCGCCCGATTACAACGGTATGCGCACTTTTCCCCTAGGCCGTTCTAGTTATTCGTGTCGAGCATCAGAACTGCGAAAATTTTGAGTTTCTCAAGCGTTTCTTATCTCCAAACTGCCATATCTCGCGAACGGATTGACCAATCCGCAACATTTCTGTTGCATCTGAAAGTAGAAACTCGCCCGATTACAACGGTAGGTGTAGTTTTCCCCTAGGCCGTCCTAGTTATTCGTTTCGAGCATCAGAACTGCGAAAATTTTGAGTTTCTCAAGCGTTTCTTATCTCCAAACTGCCATATCTGGCGAACGGATTGACCAATCCGCAAAATTTCTGTTGCATCTGAAAGTAGAAACTCGCCCGATTACAACGGTATGCGCACTTTTCCTCTAGGCCGTTCTAGTTATTGGTGTCGAGCATCCGAACTGAGAAAATTTTGAGTTTCTCAAGCGTTTCTTACCTCCAAACTGCCATATCTCGCGAACGGATTGACCAATCCGCAAAATTTCTGTTGCATCTGAAAGTAGAAACTCGTCCGATTACAACGGTATGCGCACTTTTCCCCTAGGCGGTTCTAGTTATTCGTTTCGAGCATCAGAACTGCGAAAATTTTGAGTTTCTCAAGCGTTTCTTACTTCCAAACTGGCATATCTCGCGAACGGATTGACCAATCCGCAAAATTTCTGTTGCATCTGAAAGTAGAAAATCGCCCGATTACAACGGTAGGTGTAGTTTTCCCCAAGGCCGTTCTAGTTATTCGTTTCGAGCATCAGAACTGCGAAAATTTTGAGTTACTCAAGCGTTTCTTACATCCAAACTGCCATATCTCGCGAACGGATTGACCAATCCGCAAAATTTCTGTTGCATCTGAAAGTAGAAACTCGCCCGATTACAACGGTATGCGCACTTTTCCCCTAGGCCGTTCTAGTTATTCGTGTCGAGCATCAGAACTGCGAAAATTTTGAGTTTCTCAAGCGTTTCTTATCTCCAAACTGCCATATCTCGCGAACGGATTGACCAATCCGCAAAATTTCTGTTGCATCTGAAAGTAGAAACTCGCCCGATTACAACGGTAGGTGTAGTTTTCCCCTAGGCCGTTCTAGTTATTCGTTTCGAGCATCAGAACTGCGAAAATTTTGAGTTTCTCAAGCGTTTCTTATCTCCAAACTGCCATATCTCGCGAACGGATTGATCAATCCGCAAAATTTCTGTTGCATCTGAAAGTAGAAACTCGCCCGATTACAACGGTAGGTGTAGTTTTCCCCTAGGCCGTTCCAGTTATTCATTTCGAGCATCAGAACTGCGAAAATGTTGAGTTTCTCAAGCGTTTCTTACCTCCAAACTGCCATATCTCGCGAACGGATTGACCAATCCGCAAAATTTCTGTTGCTTCTGAAAGTAGAAACTCGCCCGATTACAACGGTGTGCGCACTTTTCCCCTAGGCCGTTCTAGTTATTCGTGTCGAGCATCAGAACTGCGAAAATTTTGAGTTTCTCAAGCGTTTCTTGTCTCCAAACGGCCATATCTCGCGAACGGATTGATCAATCCGCAAAATTTCTGTGCCATCTGAAAGCAGAAACTCGCCCGATTACAACGGTATGCGTACTTCTCCCCTAGGCCGTTCTAGTCATTCGTTTGGAGCATCAGAACTGCGAAAATTTTGAGTTTCTCAAGCGTTTCTTATCTCCAAACTGCCATATCTGGCGAACGGATTGACCAATCCGCGAAATTTCTGTTGCATCTGAAAGTAGAAACTCGCCCGATTACAACGGTATGCGCACTTTTCCTCTAGGCCGTTCTAGTTATTCGTCTCGAGCATCCGAACTGAGAAAATTTTGAGTTTCTCAAGCGTTTCTTACCTCCAAACTGCCATATCTCGCGAACGGATTGACCAATCCGCAAAATTTCTGTTGCATCTGAAAGTAGAAACTCGCCCGATTACAAAGGTAGGTGTAGTTTTCCCCTAGGCCGTTCTAGTTATTCGTTTCGAGCATCAGAACTGCGAAAATTTTGAGTTTCTCAAGCGTTTCTTATCTCCAAACGGCCATATCTCGCGAACGGATTGATCAATCCGCAAAATTTCTGTGCCATCTGAAAGCAGAAACTCGCCCGATTACAACGGTATGCGTACTTCTCCCCTAGGCCGTTCTAGTCATTCGTGTCGAGCATCCGAGCTGCGAAAATTCTGAGTTTCCCAAGCGTTTCTAACCTCCAAACTGCCATATGTCGCGAACTGATTGATCAATCCGCAAAATTTCTGTGCCATCTGAAAGCAGAAACTCGCCCGATTACAACGGTATGCGTACTTCTCCCCTAGGCCGTTCTAGTCATTCGTTTGGAGCATCAGAACTGCGAAAATTTTGAGTTCCTCAAGCGTTTCTTATCTCCAAACTGCCATATCTGGCGAACGGATTGACCAATCCACAAAATTTCTGTTGCATCTGAAAGTAGAAACTCGCCCGATTACAACGGTATGCGCACTTTTCCTCTAGGCCGTTCTAGTTATTCGTGTCGAGCATCAGAACTGCGAAAATTTTGAGTTTCTCAAGCGTTTCTTACCTCCAAACTGGCATATCTCGCGAACGGATTGACCAATCCGCAAAATTTCTGTTGCATCTGAAAGTAGAAAATCGCCCGATTACAACGGTAGGTGTAGTTTTCCCCAAGGCCGTTCTAGTTATTCGTTTCGAGCATCAGAACTGCGAAAATTTTGAGTTACTCAAGCGTTTCTTACATCCAAACTGCCATATCTCGCGAACGGATTGACCAATCCGCAAAATTTCTGTTGCATCTGAAAGTAGAAACTCGCCCGATTACAACGGTATGCGCACTTTTCCCCTAGGCCGTTCTAGTTATTCGTGTCGAGCATCAGAACTGCGAAAATTTTGAGTTTCTCAAGCGTTTCTTATCTCCAAACTGCCATATCTCGCGAACGGATTGACCAATCCGCAAAATTTCTGTTGCATCTGAAAGTAGAAACTCGCCCGATTACAACGGTAGGTGTAGTTTTCCCCTAGGCCGTTCTAGTTATTCGTTTCGAGCATCAGAACTGCGAAAATTTTGAGTTTCTCAAGCGTTTCTTATCTCCAAACTGCCATATCTCGCGAACGGATTGATCAATCCGCAAAATTTCTGTTGCATCTGAAAGTAGAAACTCGCCCGATTACAACGGTAGGTGTAGTTTTCCCCTAGGCCGTTCCAGTTATTCATTTCGAGCATCAGAACTGCGAAAATGTTGAGTTTCTCAAGCGTTTCTTACCTCCAAACTGCCATATCTCGCGAACGGATTGACCAATCCGCAAAATTTCTGTTGCTTCTGAAAGTAGAAACTCGCCCGATTACAACGGTGTGCGCACTTTTCCCCTAGGCCGTTCTAGTTATTCGTGTCGAGCATCAGAACTGCGAAAATTTTGAGTTTCTCAAGCGTTTCTTGTCTCCAAACGGCCATATCTCGCGAACGGATTGATCAATCCGCAAAATTTCTGTGCCATCTGAAAGCAGAAACTCGCCCGATTACAACGGTATGCGTACTTCTCCCCTAGGCCGTTCTAGTCATTCGTTTGGAGCATCAGAACTGCGAAAATTTTGAGTTTCTCAAGCGTTTCTTATTTCCAAACTGCCATATCTGGCGAACGGATTGACCAATCCGCGAAATTTCTGTTGCATCTGAAAGTAGAAACTCGCCCGATTACAACGGTATGCGCACTTTTCCTCTAGGCCGTTCTAGTTATTCGTCTCGAGCATCCGAACTGAGAAAATTTTGAGTTTCTCAAGCGTTTCTTACCTCCAAACTGCCATATCTCGCGAACGGATTGACCAATCCGCAAAATTTCTGTTGCATCTGAAAGTAGAAACTCGCCCGATTACAAAGGTAGGTGTAGTTTTCCCCTAGGCCGTTCTAGTTATTCGTTTCGAGCATCAGAACTGCGAAAATTTTGAGTTTCTCAAGCGTTTCTTATCTCCAAACGGCCATATCTCGCGAACGGATTGATCAATCCGCAAAATTTCTGTGCCATCTGAAAGCAGAAACTCGCCCGATTACAACGGTATGCGTACTTCTCCCCTAGGCCGTTCTAGTCATTCGTGTCGAGCATCCGAGCTGCGAAAATTCTGAGTTTCCCAAGCGTTTCTAACCTCCAAACTGCCATATGTCGCGAACTGATTGATCAATCCGCAAAATTTCTGTGCCATCTGAAAGCAGAAACTCGCCCGATTACAACGGTATGCGTACTTCTCCCCTAGGCCGTTCTAGTCATTCGTTTGGAGCATCAGAACTGCGAAAATTTTGAGTTCCTCAAGCGTTTCTTATCTCCAAACTGCCATATCTGGCGAACGGATTGACCAATCCACAAAATTTCTGTTGCATCTGAAAGTAGAAACTCGCCCGATTACAACGGTATGCGCACTTTTCCTCTAGGCCGTTCTAGTTATTCGTGTCGAGCATCAGAACTGCGAAAATTTTGAGTTTCTCAAGCGTTTCTTACCTCCAAACTGCCATATCTCGCGAACGGATTGACCAATCCGCAAAATTTCTGTTGCATCTGAAAGTAGAAACTCGCCCGATTACAACGGTATGCGCACTTTTCCCCTAGGCCGTTCTAGTTATTCGTGTCGAGCATCAGAACTGCGAAAATTTTGAGTTTCTCAAGCGTTTCTTATCTCCAAACGGCCATATCTCGCGAACGGATTGATCAATCCGCAAAATTTCAGTGCCATCTGAAAGTAGAAACTCGCCCGATTACAACGGGATGCGTACTTCTCCCCTAGGCCGTTCTAGTCATTCGTTTCGAGCATCAGAACTGCGAAAATTTTGGGTTTCTCAAGCGTTTCTTACCTCCAAACTGCCATATCTCGCGAACGGATTGACCAATCCGCAAAATTTCTGTTGCATCTGAAAGTAGAAACTCGCCCGATTACAAGGGTATGTGTAGTTTTCCCCTAGGCCGTTCTAGTTATTCCTTTCGAGCATCAGAACTGCGAAAATTTTGAGTTTCTCAAGCGTTTCTTAATTCCAAACTGCCACATCTCGCGAACGGATTGACCAATCCGCAAAATTTTTGTTGCATTTGAAAGTAGAAACTCGCCCGATTACAACGGTATGCGCACTTTTCCCCTAGACCGTTCTAGTTATTCGTTTCGAGCATCAGAACTGCGAAAATTTTGAGTTTCTCAAGCGTTTCTTAATTCCAAACTGCCACATCTCGCGAACCGATCGACCAATCTGCAAAATTTCTGCTGCATCTGTAAGTAGAAACTCGCCCGATTACAACGGTATGCGCACTTTTCCCCTAGGCCGTTCTAGTTATTCGTGTCGAGCATCAGAACTGCGAAAATTTTGAGTTTCTCAAGCGTTTCTTATCTCCAAACTGCCATATCTCGCGAACGGATTGACCAATCCGCAACATTTCTGTTGCATCTGAAAGTAGAAACTCGCCCGATTACAACGGTAGGTGTAGTTTTCCCCTAGGCCGTCCTAGTTATTCGTTTCGAGCATCAGAACTGCGAAAATTTTGAGTTTCTCAAGCGTTTCTTATCTCCAAACTGCCATATCTGGCGAACGGATTGACCAATCCGCAAAATTTCTGTTGCATCTGAAAGTAGAAACTCGCCCGATTACAACGGTATGCGCACTTTTCCTCTAGGCCGTTCTAGTTATTGGTGTCGAGCATCCGAACTGAGAAAATTTTGAGTTTCTCAAGCGTTTCTTACCTCCAAACTGCCATATCTCGCGAACGGATTGACCAATCCGCAAAATTTCTGTTGCATCTGAAAGTAGAAACTCGCCCGATTACAACGGTAGGTGTAGTTTTCCCCTAGGCCGTTCTAGTTATTCGTTTCGAGCATCAGAACTGCGAAAATTTTGAGTTTCTCAAGCGTTTCTTACCTCCAAACTGCCATATCTCGCGAACGGATTGACCAATCCGCAAAATTTCTGTTGCATCTGAAAGTAGAAACTCGCCCGATTACAACGGTATGCGCACTTTTCCCCTAGGCCGTTCTAGTTATTCGTGTCGAGCATCAGAACTGCGAAAATTTTGAGTTTCTCAAGCGTTTCTTATCTCCAAACTGCCATATCTCGCGAACGGATTGACCAATCCGCAACATTTCTGTTGCATCTGAAAGTAGAAACTCGCCCGATTACAACGGTAAGTGTAGTTTTCCCCTAGGCCGTCCTAGTTATTCGTTTCGAGCATCAGAACTGCGAAAATTTTGAGTTTCTCAAGCGTTTCTTATCTCCAAACTGCCATATCTGGCGAACGGATTGACCAATCCGCAAAATTTCTGTTGCATCTGAAAGTAGAAACTCGCCCGATTACAACGGTATGCGCACTTTTCCTCTAGGCCGTTCTAGTTATTGGTGTCGAGCATCCGAACTGAGAAAATTTTGAGTTTCTCAAGCGTTTCTTACCTCCAAACTGCCATATCTCGCGAACGGATTGACCAATCCGCAAAATTTCTGTTGCATCTGAAAGTAGAAACTCGCCCGATTACAACGGTAGGTGTAGTTTTCCCCTAGGCCGTTCTAGTTATTCGTTTCGAGCATCAGAACTGCGAAAATTTTGAGTTTCTCAAGCGTTTCTTATCTCCAAACGGCCATATCTCGCGAACGGATTGATCAATCCGCAAAATTTCTGTGCCATCTGAAAGCAGAAACTCGCCCGATTACAACGGTATGCGTACTTCTCCCCTAGGCCGTTCTAGTCATTCGTGTCGAGCATCCGAACTGCGAAAATTCTGAGTTTCCCAAGCGTTTCTAACCTCCAAACTGCCATATCTCGCGAACGGATTGACCAATCCGCAAAATTTCTGTTGCATCTGAAAGTAGAAACTCGCCCGATTACAACGGTATGCGCACTTTTCCCCTAGGCCGTTCTAGTTATTCGTGTCGAGCATCAGAACTGCGAAAATTTTGAGTTTCTCAAGCGTTTCTTACCTCCAAACTGCCATATCTCGCGACCGGATTGACCAATCCGCAAAATTTCTGTTGCATCTGAAAGTAGAAACTCGCCCGATTACAACGGTAGGTGTAGTTTTCCCCTAGGCCGTTCTAGTTATTCGTTTCGAGCATCAGAACTGCGAAAATTTTGAGTTTCTCAAGCGTTTCTTACCTCCAAACTGCCATATCTCGCGAACGGATTGACCAATCCGCAAAATTTCTGTTGCATCTGAAAGTAGAAACTCGCCCGATTACAACGGTATGCGCACTTTTCCCCTAGGCCGTTCTAGTTATTCGTGTCGAGCATCAGAACTGCGAAAATTTTGAGTTTCTCAAGCGTTTCTTATCTCCAAACTGCCATATCTCGCGAACGGATTGACCAATCCGCAACATTTCTGTTGCATCTGAAAGTAGAAACTCGCCCGATTACAACGGTAGGTGTAGTTTTCCCCTAGGCCGTCCTAGTTATTCGTTTCGAGCATCAGAACTGCGAAAATTTTGAGTTTCTCAAGCGTTTCTTATCTCCAAACTGCCATATCTCGCGAACGGATTGACCAATCCGCAAAATTTCTGTTGCATCTGAAAGTAGAAACTCGCCCGATTACAACGGTATGCGCACTTTTCCCCTAGGCCGTTCTAGTTATTCGTGTCGAGCATCAGAACTGCGAAAATTTTGAGTTTCTCAAGCGTTTCTTATCTCCAAACTGCCATATCTCGCGAACGGATTGACCAATCCGCAACATTTCTGTTGCATCTGAAAGTAGAAACTCGCCCGATTACAACGGTAGGTGTAGTTTTCCCCTAGGCCGTCCTAGTTATTCGTTTCGAGCATCAGAACTGCGAAAATTTTGAGTTCCTCAAGCGTTTCTTATCTCCAAACTGCCATATCTGGCGAACGGATTGACCAATCCACAAAATTTCTGTTGCATCTGAAAGTAGAAACTCGCCCGATTACAACGGTATGCGCACTTTTCCTCTAGGCCGTTCTAGTTATTCGTGTCGAGCATCAGAACTGCGAAAATTTTGAGTTTCTCAAGCGTTTCTTACCTCCAAACTGCCATATCTCGCGAACGGATTGACCAATCCGCAAAATTTCTGTTGCATCTGAAAGTAGAAACTCGCCCGATTACAACGGTATGCGCACTTTTCCCCTAGGCCGTTCTAGTTATTCGTGTCGAGCATCAGAACTGCGAAAATTTTGAGTTTCTCAAGCGTTTCTTATCTCCAAACGGCCATATCTCGCGAACGGATTGATCAATCCGCAAAATTTCAGTGCCATCTGAAAGTAGAAACTCGCCCGATTACAACGGGATGCGTACTTCTCCCCTAGGCCGTTCTAGTCATTCGTTTCGAGCATCAGAACTGCGAAAATTTTGGGTTTCTCAAGCGTTTCTTACCTCCAAACTGCCATATCTCGCGAACGGATTGACCAATCCGCAAAATTTCTGTTGCATCTGAAAGTAGAAACTCGCCCGATTACAAGGGTATGTGTAGTTTTCCCCTAGGCCGTTCTAGTTATTCCTTTCGAGCATCAGAACTGCGAAAATTTTGAGTTTCTCAAGCGTTTCTTAATTCCAAACTGCCACATCTCGCGAACGGATTGACCAATCCGCAAAATTTTTGTTGCATTTGAAAGTAGAAACTCGCCCGATTACAACGGTATGCGCACTTTTCCCCTAGACCGTTCTAGTTATTCGTTTCGAGCATCAGAACTGCGAAAATTTTGAGTTTCTCAAGCGTTTCTTAATTCCAAACTGCCACATCTCGCGAACCGATCGACCAATCTGCAAAATTTCTGCTGCATCTGTAAGTAGAAACTCGCCCGATTACAACGGTATGCGCACTTTTCCCCTAGGCCGTTCTAGTTATTCGTGTCGAGCATCAGAACTGCGAAAATTTTGAGTTTCTCAAGCGTTTCTTATCTCCAAACTGCCATATCTCGCGAACGGATTGACCAATCCGCAACATTTCTGTTGCATCTGAAAGTAGAAACTCGCCCGATTACAACGGTAGGTGTAGTTTTCCCCTAGGCCGTCCTAGTTATTCGTTTCGAGCATCAGAACTGCGAAAATTTTGAGTTTCTCAAGCGTTTCTTATCTCCAAACTGCCATATCTGGCGAACGGATTGACCAATCCGCAAAATTTCTGTTGCATCTGAAAGTAGAAACTCGCCCGATTACAACGGTATGCGCACTTTTCCTCTAGACCGTTCTAGTTATTGGTGTCGAGCATCCGAACTGAGAAAATTTTGAGTTTCTCAAGCGTTTCTTACCTCCAAACTGCCATATCTCGCGAACGGATTGACCAATCCGCAAAATTTCTGTTGCATCTGAAAGTAGAAACTCGCCCGATTACAACGGTAGGTGTAGTTTTCCCCTAGGCCGTTCTAGTTATTCGTTTCGAGCATCAGAACTGCGAAAATTTTGAGTTTCTCAAGCGTTTCTTACCTCCAAACTGCCATATCTCGCGAACGGATTGACCAATCCGCAAAATTTCTGTTGCATCTGAAAGTAGAAACTCGCCCGATTACAACGGTATGCGCACTTTTCCCCTAGGCCGTTCTAGTTATTCGTGTCGAGCATCAGAACTGCGAAAATTTTGAGTTTCTCAAGCGTATCTTATCTCCAAACTGCCATATCTCGCGAACGGATTGACCAATCCGCAACATTTCTGTTGCATCTGAAAGTAGAAACTCGCCCGATTACAACGGTAAGTGTAGTTTTCCCCTAGGCCGTCCTAGTTATTCGTTTCGAGCATCAGAACTGCGAAAATTTTGAGTTTCTCAAGCGTTTCTTATCTCCAAACTGCCATATCTGGCGAACGGATTGACCAATCCGCAAAATTTCTGTTGCATCTGAAAGTAGAAACTCGCCCGATTACAACGGTATGCGCACTTTTCCTCTAGGCCGTTCTAGTTATTGGTGTCGAGCATCCGAACTGAGAAAATTTTGAGTTTCTCAAGCGTTTCTTACCTCCAAACTGCCATATCTCGCGAACGGATTGACCAATCCGCAAAATTTCTGTTGCATCTGAAAGTAGAAACTCGCCCGATTACAACGGTAGGTGTAGTTTTCCCCTAGGCCGTTCTAGTTATTCGTTTCGAGCATCAGAACTGCGAAAATTTTGAGTTTCTCAAGCGTTTCTTATCTCCAAACGGCCATATCTCGCGAACGGATTGATCAATCCGCAAAATTTCTGTGCCATCTGAAAGCAGAAACTCGCCCGATTACAACGGTATGCGTACTTCTCCCCTAGGCCGTTCTAGTCATTCGTGTCGAGCATCCGAACTGCGAAAATTCTGAGTTTCCCAAGCGTTTCTAACCTCCAAACTGCCATATCTCGCGAACGGATTGACCAATCCGCAAAATTTCTGTTGCATCTGAAAGTAGAAACTCGCCCGATTACAACGGTATGCGCACTTTTCCCCTAGGCCGTTCTAGTTATTCGTGTCGAGCATCAGAACTGCGAAAATTTTGAGTTTCTCAAGCGTTTCTTACCTCCAAACTGCCATATCTCGCGACCGGATTGACCAATCCGCAAAATTTCTGTTGCATCTGAAAGTAGAAACTCGCCCGATTACAACGGTAGGTGTAGTTTTCCCCTAGGCCGTTCTAGTTATTCGTTTCGAGCATCAGAACTGCGAAAATTTTGAGTTTCTCAAGCGTTTCTTACCTCCAAACTGCCATATCTCGCGAACGGATTGACCAATCCGCAAAATTTCTGTTGCATCTGAAAGTAGAAACTCGCCCGATTACAACGGTATGCGCACTTTTCCCCTAGGCCGTTCTAGTTATTCGTGTCGAGCATCAGAACTGCGAAAATTTTGAGTTTCTCAAGCGTTTCTTATCTCCAAACTGCCATATCTCGCGAACGGATTGACCAATCCGCAACATTTCTGTTGCATCTGAAAGTAGAAACTCGCCCGATTACAACGGTAGGTGTAGTTTTCCCCTAGGCCGTCCTAGTTATTCGTTTCGAGCATCAGAACTGCGAAAATTTTGAGTTTCTCAAGCGTTTCTTATCTCCAAACTGCCATATCTGGCGAACGGATTGACCAATCCGCAAAATTTCTGTTGCATCTGAAAGTAGAAACTCGCCCGATTACAACGGTATGCGCACTTTTCCTCTAGGCCGTTCTAGTTATTGGTGTCGAGCATCCGAACTGAGAAAATTTTGAGTTTCTCAAGCGTTTCTTACCTCCAAACTGCCATATCTCGCGAACGGATTGACCAATCCGCAAAATTTCTGTTGCATCTGAAAGTAGAAACTCGCCCGATTACAACGGTAGGTGTAGTTTTCCCCTAGGCCGTTCTAGTTATTCGTTTCGAGCATCAGAACTGCGAAAATTTTGAGTTTCTCAAGCGTTTCTTACCTCCAAACTGCCATATCTCGCGAACGGATTGACCAATCCGCAAAATTTCTGTTGCATCTGAAAGTAGAAACTCGCCCGATTACAACGGTATGCGCACTTTTCCCCTAGGCCGTTCTAGTTATTCGTGTCGAGCATCAGAACTGCGAAAATTTTGAGTTTCTCAAGCGTTTCTTATCTCCAAACTGCCATATCTCGCGAACGGATTGACCAATCCGCAACATTTCTGTTGCATCTGAAAGTAGAAACTCGCCCGATTACAACGGTAGGTGTAGTTTTCCCCTAGGCCGTCCTAGTTATTCGTTTCGAGCATCAGAACTGCGAAAATTTTGAGTTTCTCAAGCGTTTCTTATCTCCAAACTGCCATATCTGGCGAACGGATTGACCAATCCGCAAAATTTCTGTTGCATCTGAAAGTAGAAACTCGCCCGATTACAACGGTATGCGCACTTTTCCTCTAGGCCGTTCTAGTTATTGGTGTCGAGCATCCGAACTGAGAAAATTTTGAGTTTCTCAAGCGTTTCTTACCTCCAAACTGCCATATCTCGCGAACGGATTGACCAATCCGCAAAATTTCTGTTGCATCTGAAAGTAGAAACTCGCCCGATTACAACGGTAGGTGTAGTTTTCCCCTAGGCCGTTCTAGTTATTCGTTTCGAGCATCAGAACTGCGAAAATTTTGAGTTTCTCAAGCGTTTCTTATCTCCAAACGGCCATATCTCGCGAACGGATTGATCAATCCGCAAAATTTCTGTGCCATCTGAAAGCAGAAACTCGCCCGATTACAACGGTATGCGTACTTCTCCCCTAGGCCGTTCTAGTCATTCGTGTCGAGCATCCGAACTGCGAAAATTCTGAGTTTCCCAAGCGTTTCTAACCTCCAAACTGCCATATCTCGCGAACGGATTGACCAATCCGCAAAATTTCTGTTGCATCTGAAAGTAGAAACTCGCCCGATTACAACGGTAGGTGTAGTTTCCCCCTAGGCCGTTCTAGTTATTCGTTTCGAGCATCAGAACTGCGAAAATTTTGAGTTTCTCAATCGTTTCTTATCTCCAAACTGCCATATCTCGCGAACGGATTGAACAATCCGCAAAATTTCTGTTGCATCTGAAAGTAGAAACTCGCCCGATTACAACGGTAGGTGTAGTTTTCCCCTAGGCCGTTCCAGTTATTCATTTCGAGCATCAGAACTGCGAAAATGTTGAGTTTCTCAAGCGTTACTTACCTCCAAACTGCCATATCTCGCGAACGGATTGACCAATCCGCAAAATTTCTGTTGCTTCTGAAAGTAGAAACTCGCCCGATTACAACGGTATGCGCACTTTTCCCCTAGGCCGTTCTAGTTATTCGTGTCGAGCATCAGAACTGCGAAAATTTTGAGTTTCTCAAGCGTTTCTTATCTCCAAACGGCCATATCTCGCGAACGGATTGATCAATCCGCAAAATTTCTGTGCCATCTGAAAGCAGAAACTCGCCCGATTACAACGGTATGCGTACTTCTCCCCTAGGCCGTTCTCGTCATTCGTTTGGAGCATCAGAACTGCGAAAATTTTGAGTTTCTCAAGCGTTTCTTATCTCCAAACTGCCATATCTGGCGAACGGATTGACCAATCCGCAAAATTTCTGTGCCATCTGAAAGTAGAAACTCGCCCGATTACAACGGTATGCGCACTTTTCCTCTAGGCCGTTCTAGTTATTCGTGTCGAGCATCCGAACTGAGAAAATTTTGAGTTTCTCAAGCGTTTCTTATCTCCAAACTGCCATATCTCGCGAACGGATTGACCAATCCGCAAAATTTCTGTTGCATCTGAAAGTAGAAACTCGCCCGATTACAACGGTATGCGCACTTTCCCTCTAGGCCGTTCTAGTTATTCGTGTCGAGCATCCGGACTGCGAAAATTTTGAGTTTCCCAAGCGTTTCTTACCTCCAAACTGCCATATCTCGCGAACGGATTGACCAATCCGCAAAATTTCTGTTGCATCTGAAAGTAGAAACTCGCCCGATTACAACGGTAGGTGTAGTTTTCCCCTAGGCCGTTCTAGTTATTCGTTTCGAGCATCAGAACTGCGAAAATTTTGAGTTTCTCAAGCGTTTCTTATCTCCAAACGGCCATATCTCGCGAACGGATTGATCAATCCGCAAAATTTCTGTGCCATCTGAAAGCAGAAACTCGCCCGATTACAACGGTATGCGTACTTCTCCCCTAGGCCGTTCTAGTCATTCGTGTCGAGCATCCGAACTGCGAAAATTCTGAGTTTCCCAAGCGTTTCTAACCTCCAAACTGCCATATATCGCGAACGGATTGACCAATCCGCAAAATTTCTGTTGCATCTGAAAGTAGAAACTCGCCCGATTACAACGGTAGGTGTAGTTTTCCCCTAGGCCGTTCTAGTTATTCGTTTCGAGCATCAGAACTGCGAAAATTTTGAGTTTCTCAAGCGTTTCTTATCTCCAAACTGCCATATCTCGCGAACGGATTGATCAATCCGCAAAATTTCTGTTGCATCTGAAAGTAGAAACTCGCCCGATTACAACGGTAGGTGTAGTTTTCCCCTAGGCCGTTCCAGTTATTCATTTCGAGCATCAGAACTGCGAAAATGTTGAGTTTCTCAAGCGTTTCTTACATCCAAACTGCCATATCTCGCGAACGGATTGACCAATCCGCAAAATTTCTGTTGCTTCTGAAAGTAGAAACTCGCCCGATTACAACGGTATGCGCACTTTTCCCCTAGGCCGTACTAGTTATTCGTGTCGAGCCTCAGAATTGCGAAAATTTTGAGTTTCTCAAGCGTTTCTTATCTCCAAACGGCCATATCTCGCGAACGGATTGATCAATCCGCAAAATATCTGTGCCATCTGAAAGCAGAAACTCGCCCGATTACAACGGTATGCGTACTTCTCCCCTAGGCCGTTCTAGTCATGCGTTTGGAGCATCAGAACTGCGAAAATTTTGAGTTTCTCAAGCGTTTCTTATCTCCAAACTGCCATATCTGGCGAACGGATTGACCAATCCGCAAAATTTCTGTTGCATCTGAAAGTAGAAACTCGCCCGATTACAACGGTATGCGCACTTTTCCTCTAGGCCGTTCTAGTTATTCGTGTCGAGCATCCGAACTGAGAAAATTTTGAGTTTCTCAAGCGTTTCTTATCTCCAAACTGCCATATCTCGCGAACGGATTGACCAATCCGCAAAATTTCTGTTGCATCTGAAAGTAGAAACTCGCCCGATTACAACGGTATGCGCACTTTCCCTCTAGGCCGTTCTAGTTATTCGTGTCGAGCATCCGGACTGCGAAAATTTTGAGTTTCCCAAGCGTTTCTTACCTCCAAACTGCCATATCTCGCGAACGGATTGACCAATCCGCAAAATTTCTGTTGCATCTGAAAGTAGAAACTCGCCCGATTACAACGGTAGGTGTAGTTTTCCCCTAGGCCGTTCTAGTTATTCGTTTCGAGCATCAGAACTGCGAAAATTTTGAGTTTCTCAAGCGTTTCTTATCTCCAAACGGCCATATCTCGCGAACGGATTGATCAATCCGCAAAATTTCTGTGCCATCTGAAAGCAGAAACTCGCCCGATTACAACGGTATGCGTACTTCTCCCCTAGGCCGTTCTAGTCATTCGTGTCGAGCATCCGAACTGCGAAAATTCTGAGTTTCCCAAGCGTTTCTAACCTCCAAACTGCCATATATCGCGAACGGATTGACCAATCCGCAAAATTTCTGTTGCATCTGAAAGTAGAAACTCGCCCGATTACAACGGTAGGTGTAGTTTTCCCCTAGGCCGTTCTAGTTATTCGTTTCGAGCATCAGAACTGCGAAAATTTTGAGTTTCTCAAGCGTTTCTTATCTCCAAACTGCCATATCTCGCGAACGGATTGATCAATCCGCAAAATTTCTGTTGCATCTGAAAGTAGAAACTCGCCCGATTACAACGGTAGGTGTAGTTTTCCCCTAGGCCGTTCCAGTTATTCATTTCGAGCATCAGAACTGCGAAAATGTTGAGTTTCTCAAGCGTTTCTTACCTCCAAACTGCCATATCTCGCGAACGGATTGACCAATCCGCAAAATTTCTGTTGCTTCTGAAAGTAGAAACTCGCCCGATTACAACGGTATGCGCACTTTTCCCCTAGGCCGTACTAGTTATTCGTGTCGAGCCTCAGAATTGCGAAAATTTTGAGTTTCTCAAGCGTTTCTTATCTCCAAACGGCCATATCTCGCGAACGGATTGATCAATCCGCAAAATATCTGTGCCATCTGAAAGCAGAAACTCGCCCGATTACAACGGTATGCGTACTTCTCCCCTAGGCCGTTCTAGTCATTCGTTTGGAGCATCAGAACTGCGAAAATTTTGAGTTTCTCAAGCGTTTCTTGCCTCCAAACTGCCATATCTCGCGAACGGATAGACCAATTCGCAAAATTTCTGTTGCATCTGAAAGTAGAAACTCGCCCGATTACAACGGTATGCGTACTTCTCCCCTAGGCCGTTCTAGTCATTCGTGTCGAGCATCCGAACTGCGAAAATTCTGAGTTTCCCAAGCGTTTCTAACCTCCAAACTGCCATATATCGCGAACGGATTGACCAATCCGCAAAATTTCTGTTGCATCTGAAAGTAGAAACTCGCCCGATTACAACGGTAGGTGTAGTTTTCCCCTAGGCCGTTCTAGTTATTCGTTTCGAGCATCAGAACTGCGAAAATTTTGAGTTTCTCAAGCGTTTCTTATCTCCAAACTGCCATATCTCGCGAACGGATTGATCAATCCGCAAAATTTCTGTTGCATCTGAAAGTAGAAACTCGCCCGATTACAACGGTAGGTGTAGTTTTCCCCTAGGCCGTTCCAGTTATTCATTTCGAGCATCAGAACTGCGAAAATGTTGAGTTTCTCAAGCGTTTCTTACCTCCAAACTGCCATATCTCGCGAACGGATTGACCAATCCGCAAAATTTCTGTTGCTTCTGAAAGTAGAAACTCGCCCGATTACAACGGTAGGTGTAGTTTTCCCCTAGGCCGTTGTAGTTATTCGTTTCGAGCATCAGAAATGCGAAAATTTTGAGTTTCACAAGCGTTTCTTACCTCCAAACTGCCATATCTCGCGAACGGATTGTCCAATCCGCAAAATTTCTGTTGCATCTGAAAGTAGAAACTCGCCCGATTACAACGGTAGGTGTAGTTTTCCCCTAGGCCGTTCCAGTTATTCATTTCGAGCATCAGAACTGCGAAAATTTTGAGTTTCTGAAGCGTTTCTTACCTCCAAACTGCCATATCTCGCGAACGGATTGACCAATCCGCAAAGTTTCTGTTGCTTCTGAAAGTAGAAACTCGCCCGATTACAACGGTATGCGCACTTTTCCCCTAGGCCGTTCTAGTTATTCGTTTCGATCATCAAAAATGCGAAAATTTTGAGTTTCTCAAGCGTTTCTTGCCTCCAAACTGCCATATCTCGCGAACGGATAGACCAATTCGCAAAATTTCTGTTGCATCTGAAAGTAGAAACTCGCCCGATTACAACGGTATGCGCACTTTTCCTCTAGGCCGTTCTAGTTATTCGTGTCCAGCATCCGAACTGAGAAAATTTTGAGTTTCCCAGCGTTTCTTACATCCAAACTGCCATATCTCGCGAACGGATTGACCAATCCGCAAAATTTCTGTTGCATCTGAAAGTAGAAACTAGCCCGATTACAACGGTAGGTGTAGTTTTCCCCTAGACCGTTCTAGTTATTCGTTTCGAGCATCAGAACTGCGAAAATTTTGAGTTTCTCAAGCGTTTCTTATCTCCAAACGGCCATATCTCGCGAACGGATTGATCAATCCGCAAAATTTCTGTTGCATCTGAAAGTAGAAACTCGCCCGATTACAACGGTATGCGCACTTTTCCCCTAGGCTGTTCTTGTTATTCGTTTCGAGCAATAGAACTGCGAAAATTTTGAGTTTCTCAAGCGTTTCTTATATCCAAACTGCCATATCTCGCGAACGGATTGATCAATCCGCAAAATTTCTGTTGCATCTGAAAGTAGAAACTCGCCCGATTACAACGGGAGGTGTAGTTTTCCCCTAGGCCGTTCCAGTTATTCATTTCGAGCATCAGAACTGCGAAAATTTTGAGTTTCTGAAGCGTTTCTTACCTCCAAACTGCCATATCTCGCGAAGGGATTGACCAATCCGCAAAATTTCTGTTGCTTCTGAAAGTAGAAACTCGCCCGATTACAACGGTATGCGCACTTTTCCTCTAGGCCGTTCTAGTTATTCGTGTCGAGCATCCGAACTGAGAAAATTTTGAGTTTCCCAAGCGTTTCTTACCTCCAAACTGCCATATCTCGCGAACGGATTGACCAATCCGCAAAATTTCTGTTGCATCTGAAAGTAGAAACTCGCCCGATTACAACGGTAGGTGTAGTTTTCCCCTAGGCCGTTCTAGTTATTCGTTTCGAGCATCAGAACTGCGAAAATTTTGAGTTTCTCAAGCGTTTCTTATCTCCAAACGGCCATATCTCGCGAACGGATTGATCAATCCGCAAAATTTCTGTGCCATCTGAAAGCAGAAACTCGCCCGATTACAACGGTATGCGTACTTCTCCCCTAGGCCGTTCTAGTCATTCGTGTCGAGCATCCGAACTGCGAAAATTCTGAGTTTCCCAAGCGTTTCTAACCTCCAAACTGCCATATCTCGCGAACGGATTGACCAATCCGCAAAATTTCTGTTGCATCTGAAAGTAGAAACTCGCCCGATTACAACGGTAGGTGTAGTTTTCCCCTAGGCCGTTCTAGTTATTCGTTTCGAGCATCAGAACTGCGAAAATTTTGAGTTTCTCAAGCGTTTCTTATCTCCAAACTGCCATATCTCGCGAACGGATTGATCAATCCGCAAAATTTCTGTTGCATCTGAAAGTAGAAACTCGCCCGATTACAACGGTAGGTGTAGTTTTCCCCTAGGCCGTTCCAGTTATTCATTTCGAGCATCAGAACTGCGAAAATGTTGAGTTTCTCAAGCGTTTCTTACCTCCAAACTGCCATATCTCGCGAACGGATTGACCAATCCGCAAAATTTCTGTTGCTTCTGAAAGTAGAAACTCGCCCGATTACAACGGTATGCGCACTTTTCCCCTAGGCCGTTCTAGTTATTCGTGTCGAGCCTCAGAATTGCGAAAATTTTGAGTTTCTCAAGCGTTTCTTATCTCCAAACGGCCATATCTCGCGAACGGATTGATCAATCCGCAAAATATCTGTGCCATCTGAAAGCAGAAACTCGCCCGATTACAACGGTATGCGTACTTCTCCCCTAGGCCGTTCTAGTCATTCGTTTGGAGCATCAGAACTGCGAAAATTTTGAGTTTCTCAAGCGTTTCTTATCTCCAAACTGCCATATCTGGCGAACGGATTGACCAATCCGCAAAATTTCTGTTGCATCTGAAAGTAGAAACTCGCCCGATTACAACGGTATGCGCACTTTTCCTCTAGGCCGTTCTAGTTATTCGTGTCGAGCATCCGAACTGAGAAAATTTTGAGTTTCTCAAGCGTTTCTTGTCTCCAAACTGCCATATCTCGCGAACGGATTGACCAATCCGCAAAATTTCTGTTGCATCTGAAAGTAGAAACTCGCCCGATTACAACGGTATGCGCACTTTCCCTCTAGGCCGTTCTAGTTATTCGTGTCGAGCATCCGAACTGCGAAAATTTTGAGTTTCCCAAGCGTTTCTAACCTCCAAACTGCCATATATCGCGAACGGATTGACCAATCCGCAAAATTTCTGTTGCATCTGAAAGTAGAAACTCGCCCGATTACAACGGTAGGTGTAGTTTTCCCCTAGGCCGTTCTAGTTATTCGTTTCGAGCATCAGAACTGCGAAAATTTTGAGTTTCTCAAGCGTTTCTTATCTCCAAACTGCCATATCTCGCGAACGGATTGATCAATCCGCAAAATTTCTGTTGCATCTGAAAGTAGAAACTCGCCCGATTACAACGGTAGGTGTAGTTTTCCCCTAGGCCGTTCCAGTTATTCGTTTCGAGCATCAGAAATGCGAAAATTTTGAGTTTCACAAGCGTTTCTTACCTCCAAACTGCCATATCTCGCGAACGGATTGTCCAATCCGCAAAATTTCTGTTGCATCTGAAAGTAGAAACTCGCCCGATTACAACGGTAGGTGTAGTTTTCCCCTAGGCCGTTCCAGTTATTCATTTCGAGCATCAGAACTGCGAAAATTTTGAGTTTCTGAAGCGTTTCTTACCTCCAAACTGCCATATCTCGCGAACGGATTGACCAATCCGCAAAGTTTCTGTTGCTTCTGAAAGTAGAAACTCGCCCGATTACAACGGTATGCGCACTTTTCCCCTAGGCCGTTCTAGTTATTCGTTTCGATCATCAAAAATGCGAAAATTTTGAGTTTCTCAAGCGTTTCTTGCCTCCAAACTGCCATATCTCGCGAACGGATAGACCAATTCGCAAAATTTCTGTTGCATCTGAAAGTAGAAACTCGCCCGATTACAACGGTATGCGCACTTTTCCTCTAGGCCGTTCTAGTTATTCGTGTCCAGCATCCGAACTGAGAAAATTTTGAGTTTCCCAGCGTTTCTTACATCCAAACTGCCATATCTCGCGAACGGATTGACCAATCCGCAAAATTTCTGTTGCATCTGAAAGTAGAAACTAGCCCGATTACAACGGTAGGTGTAGTTTTCCCCTAGACCGTTCTAGTTATTCGTTTCGAGCATCAGAACTGCGAAAATTTTGAGTTTCTCAAGCGTTTCTTATCTCCAAACGGCCATATCTCGCGAACGGATTGATCAATCCGCAAAATTTCTGTTGCATCTGAAAGTAGAAACTCGCCCGATTACAACGGTATGCGCACTTTTCCCCTAGGCTGTTCTTGTTATTCGTTTCGAGCAATAGAACTGCGAAAATTTTGAGTTTCTCAAGCGTTTCTTATATCCAAACTGCCATATCTCGCGAACGGATTGATCAATCCGCAAAATTTCTGTTGCATCTGAAAGTAGAAACTCGCCCGATTACAACGGGAGGTGTAGTTTTCCCCTAGGCCGTTCCAGTTATTCATTTCGAGCATCAGAACTGCGAAAATTTTGAGTTTCTGAAGCGTTTCTTACCTCCAAACTGCCATATCTCGCGAAGGGATTGACCAATCCGCAAAATTTCTGTTGCTTCTGAAAGTAGAAACTCGCCCGATTACAACGGTATGCGCACTTTTCCTCTAGGCCGTTCTAGTTATTCGTGTCGAGCATCCGAACTGAGAAAATTTTGAGTTTCCCAAGCGTTTCTTACCTCCAAACTGCCATATCTCGCGAACGGATTGACCAATCCGCAAAATTTCTGTTGCATCTGAAAGTAGAAACTCGCCCGATTACAACGGTAGGTGTAGTTTTCCCCTAGGCCGTTCTAGTTATTCGTTTCGAGCATCAGAACTGCGAAAATTTTGAGTTTCTCAAGCGTTTCTTATCTCCAAACGGCCATATCTCGCGAACGGATTGATCAATCCGCAAAATTTCTGTGCCATCTGAAAGCAGAAACTCGCCCGATTACAACGGTATGCGTACTTCTCCCCTAGGCCGTTCTAGTCATTCGTGTCGAGCATCCGAACTGCGAAAATTCTGAGTTTCCCAAGCGTTTCTAACCTCCAAACTGCCATATCTCGCGAACGGATTGACCAATCCGCAAAATTTCTGTTGCATCTGAAAGTAGAAACTCGCCCGATTACAACGGTAGGTGTAGTTTTCCCCTAGGCCGTTCTAGTTATTCGTTTCGAGCATCAGAACTGCGAAAATTTTGAGTTTCTCAAGCGTTTCTTATCTCCAAACTGCCATATCTCGCGAACGGATTGATCAATCCGCAAAATTTCTGTTGCATCTGAAAGTAGAAACTCGCCCGATTACAACGGTAGGTGTAGTTTTCCCCTAGGCCGTTCCAGTTATTCATTTCGAGCATCAGAACTGCGAAAATGTTGAGTTTCTCAAGCGTTTCTTACCTCCAAACTGCCATATCTCGCGAACGGATTGACCAATCCGCAAAATTTCTGTTGCTTCTGAAAGTAGAAACTCGCCCGATTACAACGGTATGCGCACTTTTCCCCTAGGCCGTTCTAGTTATTCGTGTCGAGCCTCAGAATTGCGAAAATTTTGAGTTTCTCAAGCGTTTCTTATCTCCAAACGGCCATATCTCGCGAACGGATTGATCAATCCGCAAAATATCTGTGCCATCTGAAAGCAGAAACTCGCCCGATTACAACGGTATGCGTACTTCTCCCCTAGGCCGTTCTAGTCATTCGTTTGGAGCATCAGAACTGCGAAAATTTTGAGTTTCTCAAGCGTTTCTTATCTCCAAACTGCCATATCTGGCGAACGGATTGACCAATCCGCAAAATTTCTGTTGCATCTGAAAGTAGAAACTCGCCCGATTACAACGGTATGCGCACTTTTCCTCTAGGCCGTTCTAGTTATTCGTGTCGAGCATCCGAACTGAGAAAATTTTGAGTTTCTCAAGCGTTTCTTGTCTCCAAACTGCCATATCTCGCGAACGGATTGACCAATCCGCAAAATTTCTGTTGCATCTGAAAGTAGAAACTCGCCCGATTACAACGGTATGCGCACTTTCCCTCTAGGCCGTTCTAGTTATTCGTGTCGAGCATCCGAACTGCGAAAATTTTGAGTTTCCCAAGCGTTTCTTACCTCCAAACTGCCATATCTCGCGAACGGATTGACCAATCCGCAAAATTTCTGTTGCTTCTGAAAGTAGAAACTCGCCCGATTACAACGGTATGCGCACTTTTCCCCTAGGCTGTTCTAGTTATTCGTATCGAGCATCAGATATGCGAAAATTTTGAGTTTCACAAGCGTTTCTTACCTCCAAACTGCCATATCTCGCGAACGGATTGTCCAATCCGCAAAATTTCTGTTGCATCTGAAAGTAGAAACTCGCCCGATTACAACGGTAGGTGTAGTTTTCCCCTAGGCCGTTCCAGTTATTCATTTCGAGCATCAGAACTGCGAAAATTTTGAGTTTCTGAAGCGTTTCTTACCTCCAAACTGCCATATCTCGCGAACGGATTGACCAATCCGCAAAGTTTCTGTTGCTTCTGAAAGTAGAAACTCGCCCGATTACAACGGTATGCGCACTTTTCCCCTAGGCCGTTCTAGTTATTCGTTTCGATCATCAAAAATGCGAAAATTTTGAGTTTCTCAAGCGTTTCTTGCCTCCAAACTGCCATATCTCGCGAACGGATAGACCAATCCGCAAAATTTCTGTTGCATCTGAAAGTAGAAACTCGCCCGATTACAACGGTGTGCGCACTTTTCCTCTAGGCCGTTCTAGTTATTCGTGTCCAGCATCCGAACTGAGAAAATTTTGAGTTTCCCAGCGTTTCTTACATCCAAACTGCCATATCTCGCGAACGGATTGACCAATCCGCAAAATTTCTGTTGCATCTGAAAGTAGAAACTAGCCCGATTACAACGGTAGGTGTAGTTTTCCCCTAGACCGTTCTAGTTATTCGTTTCGAGCATCAGAACTGCGAAAATTTTGAGTTTCTCAAGCGTTTCTTATCTCCAAACGGCCATATCTCGCGAACGGATTGATCAATCCGCAAAATTTCTGTTGCATCTGAAAGTAGAAACTCGCCCGATTACAACGGTATGCGCACTTTTCCCCTAGGCTGTTCTTGTTATTCGTTTCGAGCAATAGAACTGCGAAAATTTTGAGTTTCTCAAGCGTTTCTTATATCCAAACTGCCATATCTCGCGAACGGATTGATCAATCCGCAAAATTTCTGTTGCATCTGAAAGTAGAAACTCGCCCGATTACAACGGGAGGTGTAGTTTTCCCCTAGGCCGTTCCAGTTATTCATTTCGAGCATCAGAACTGCGAAAATTTTGAGTTTCTGAAGCGTTTCTTACCTCCAAACTGCCATATCTCGCGAAGGGATTGACCAATCCGCAAAATTTCTGTTGCTTCTGAAAGTAGAAACTCGCCCGATTACAACGGTATGCGCACTTTTCCCCTAGGCTGTTCTAGTTATTCGTATCGAGCATCAGAAATGCGAAAATTTTGAGTTTCTCAAGCGTTTCTTACCTCCAAACTGCCATATCTCGCGAACGAATTGTCCAATCCGCAAAATTTCTGTTGCATCTGAAAGTAGAAACTCGCCCGATTACAACGGTAGGTGTAGTTTTCCCCTAGGCCGTTCTAGTTATTCGTTTCGATCATCAAAAATGCGAAAATTTTGAGTTTCTCAAGCGTTTCTTGCCTCCAAACTGCCATATCTCGCGAACGGATTGACCAATCCGCAAAATTTCTATTGCATCTGAAAGTAGAAACTCGCCCGATTACAACGGTATGCGCACTTTTCCTCTAGGCCGTTCTAGTTATTCGTGTCGAGCATCCGAACTGAGAAAATTTTGAGTTTCCCAAGCGTTTCTTACCTCCAAACTGCCATATCTCGCGAACGGATTGACCAATCCGCAAAATTTCTGTTGCATCTGAAAGTAGAAACTAGCCCGATTACAACGGTAGGTGTAGTTTTCCCCTAGACCGTTCTAGTTATTCGTTTCGAGCATCAGAACTGCGAAAATTTTGAGTTTCTCAAGCGTTTCTTATCTCCAAACGGCCATATCTCGCGAACGGATTGATCAATCCGCAAAATTTCTGTTGCATCTGAAAGTAGAAACTCGCCCGATTACAACGGTATGCGCACTTTTCCCCTAGGCTGTTCTTCTTATTCGTTTCGAGCAATAGAACTGCGAAAATTTTGAGTTTCTCAAGCGTTTCTTATCTCCAAACTGCCATATCTCGCGAACGGATTGATCAATCCGCAAAATTTCTGTTGCATCTGAAAGTAGAAACTCGCCCGATTACAACGGGAGGTGTAGTTTTCCCCTAGGCCGTTCCAGTTATTCATTTCGAGCATCAGAACTGCGAAAATTTTGAGTTTCTGAAGCGTTTCTTACCTCCAAACTGCCATATCTCGCGAAGGGATTGACCAATCCGCAAAATTTCTGTTGCTTCTGAAAGTAGAAACTCGCCCGATTACAACGGTATGCGCACTTTTCCCCTAGGCTGTTCTAGTTATTCGTATCGAGCATCAGAAATGCGAAAATTTTGAGTTTCTCAAGCGTTTCTTACCTCCAAACTGCCATATCTCGCGAACGGATTGTCCAATCCGCAAAATTTCTGTTGCATCTGAAAGTAGAAACTCGCCCGATTACAACGGTAGGTGTAGTTTTCCCCTAGGCCGTTCCAGTTATTCATTTCGAGCATCAGAACTGCGAAAATTTTGAGTTTCTGAAGCGTTTCTTACCTCCAAACTGCCATATCTCGCGAACGGATTGACCAATCCGCAAAATTTCTGTTGCTTCTGAAAGTAGAAACTCGCCCGATTACAACGGTATGCGCACTTTTCCCCTAGGCCGTTCTAGTTATTCGTTTCGAGCATCAAAAGTGCGAAAATTTTGAGTTTCTCAAGCGTTTCTTGCCTCCAAACTGCCATATCTCGCGAACGGATTGACCAATCCGCAAAATTTCTGTTGCATCTGAAAGTAGAAACTCGCCCGATTACAACGGTATGCGCACTTTTCCTCTAGGCCGTTCTAGTTATTCGTGTCGAGCATCCGAACTGAGAAAATTTTGAGTTTCCCAAGCGTTTCTTACCTCCAAACTGCCATATCTCGCGAACGGATTGACCAATCCGCAAAATTTCTGTTGCATCTGAAAGTAGAAACTAGCCCGATTACAACGGTAGGTGTAGTTTTCCCCTAGGCCGTTGTAGTTATTCGTTTCGAGCATCAGAACTGCGAAAATTTTGAGTTTCTCAAGCGTTTCTTATCTCCAAACGGCCATATCTCGCGAACGGATTGATCAATCCGCAAAATTTCTGTTGCATCTGAAAGTAGAAACTCGCCCGATTACAACGGTATGCGCACTTTTCCCCTAGGCTGTTCTTGTTATTCGTTTCGAGCATCAGAACTGCGAAAATTTTGAGTTTCTCAAGCGTTTCTTATCTCCAAACGGCCATATCTCGCGAACGGATTGACCAATCCGCAAAATTTCTGTTGCATCTGAAAGTAGAAACTAGCCCGATTACAACGGTAGGTGTAGTTTTCCCCTAGGCCGTTGTAGTTATTCGTTTCGAGCATCAGAACTGCGAAAATTTTGAGTTTCCCAAGCGTTTCTTACCTCCAAACTGCCATATCTCGCGAACGGATTGACCAATCCGCAAAATTTCTGTTGCATCTGAAAGTAGAAACTAGCCCGATTACAACGGTAGGTGTAGTTTTCCCCTAGACCGTTCTAGTTATTCGTTTCGAGCATCAGAACTGCGAAAATTTTGAGTTTCTCAAGCGTTTCTTATCTCCAAACGGCCATATCTCGCGAACGGATTGATCAATCCGCAAAATTTCTGTTGCATCTGAAAGTAGAAACTCGCCCGATTACAACGGTATGCGCACTTTTCCCCTAGGCTGTTCTTGTTATTCGTTTCGAGCAATAGAACTGCGAAAATTTTGAGTTTCTCAAGCGTTTCTTATCTCCAAACTGCCATATCTCGCGAACGGATTGATCAATCCGCAAAATTTCTGTTGCATCTGAAAGTAGAAACTCGCCCGATTACAACGGTAGGTGTAGTTTTCCCCTAGGCCGTTCCAGTTATTCATTTCGAGCATCAGAACTGCGAAAATTTTGAGTTTCTGAAGCGTTTCTTACCTCCAAACTGCCATATCTCGCGAACGGATTGACCAATCCGCAAAATTTCTGTTGCTTCTGAAAGTAGAAACTCGCCCGATTACAACGGTATGCGCACTTTTCCCCTAGGCCGTTCTAGTTATTCGTTTCGAGCATCAAAAATGCGAAAATTTTGAGTTTCTCAAGCGTTTCTTGCCTCCAAACTGCCATATCTCGCGAACGGATTGACCAATCCGCAAAATTTCTGTTGCATCTGAAAGTAGAAACTCGCCCGATTACAACGGTATGCGCACTATTCCTCTAGGCCGTTCTAGTTATTCGTGTCGAGCATCCGAACTGAGAAAATTTTGAGTTTCCCAAGCGTTTCTTACCTCCAAACTGCCATATCTCGCGAACGGATTGACCAATCCGCAAAATTTCTGTTGCATCTGAAAGTAGAAACTAGCCCGATTACAACGGTAGGTGTAGTTTTCCCCTAGGCCGTTGTAGTTATACGTTTCGAGCATCAGAACTGCGAAAATTTTGAGTTTCTCAAGCGTTTCTTATATCCAAACGGCCATATCTCGCGAACGGATTGATCAATCCGCAAAATTTCTGTTGCATCTGAAAGTAGAAACTCGCCCGATTACAACGGTATGCGCACTTTTCCCCTAGGCTGTTCTTGTTATTCGTTTCGAGCATCAGAACTGCGAAAATTTTGAGTTTCTCAAGCGTTTCTTATCTCCAAACTGCCATATCTCGCGAACGGATTGATCAATCCGCAAAATTTCTGTTGCATCTGAAAGTAGAAACTCGCCCGATTACAACGGGAGGTGTAGTTTTCCCCTAGGCTGTTCTTGTTATTCGTTTCGAGCATCAGAACTGCGAAAATTTTGAGTTTCTCAAGCGTTTCTTATCTCCAAACTGCCATATCTCGCGAACGGATTGATCAATCCGCAAAATATCTGTGCCATCTGAAAGCAGAAACTCGCCCGATTACAACGGTATGCGTACTTCTCCCCTAGGCCGTTCTAGTCATTCGTTTGGAGCATCAGAACTGCGAAAATTTTGAGTTTCTCAAGCGTTTCTTATCTCCAAACTGCCATATCTGGCGAACGGATTGACCAATCCGCAAAATTTCTGTTGCATCTGAAAGTAGAAACTCGCCCGATTACAACGGTATGCGCACTTTTCCTCTAGGCCGTTCTAGTTATTCGTGTCGAGCATCCGAACTGAGAAAATTTTGAGTTTCTCAAGCGTTTCTTGTCTCCAAACTGCCATATCTCGCGAACGGATTGACCAATCCGCAAAATTTCTGTTGCATCTGAAAGTAGAAACTCGCCCGATTACAACGGTATGCGCACTTTTCCCCTAGGCTGTTCTAGTTATTCGTATCGAGCATCAGAAATGCGAAAATCTTGAGTTTCACAAGCGTTTCTTACCTCCAAACTGCCATATCTCGCGAACGGATTGTCCAATCCGCAAAATTTATGTTGCATCTGAAAGTAGAAACTCGCCCGATTACAACGGTAGGTGTAGTTTTCCCCTAGGCCTTTCCAGTTATTCATTTCGAGCATCAGAACTGCGAAAATTTTGAGTTTCTGAAGCGTTTCTTACCTCCAAACTGCCATATCTCGCGAACGGATTGACCAATCCGCAAAATTTCTATTGCTTCTGAAAGTAGAAACTCGCCCGATTACAACGGTATGCGCACTTTTCCCCTAGGCTGTTCTAGTTATTCGTATCGAGCATCAGAAATGCGAAAATTTTGAGTTTCTCAAGCGTTTCTTACCTCCAAACTGCCATATCTCGCGAACGGATTGTCCAATCCGCAAAATTTCTGTTGCATCTGAAAGTAGAAACTCGCCCGATTACAACGGTAGGTGTAGTTTTCCCCTAGGCCGTTCCAGTTATTCATTTCGAGCATCAGAACTGCGAAAATTTTGAGTTTCTGAAGCGTTTCTTACCTCCAAACTGCCATATCTCGCGAACGGATTGACCAATCCGCAAAATTTCTGTTGCTTCTGAAAGTAGAAACTCGCCCGATTACAACGGTATGCGCACTTTTCCCCTAGGCTGTTCTAGTTATTCGTATCGAGCATCAGAAATGCGAAAATTTTGAGTTTCTCAAGCGTTTCTTACCTCCAAACTGCCATATCTCGCGAACGGATTGTCCAATCCGCAAAATTTCTGTTGCATCTGAAAGTAGAAACTCGCCCGATTACAACGGTAGGTGTAGTTTTCCACTAGGCCGTTCCAGTTATTCATTTCGAGCATCAGAACTGCGAAAATTTTGAGTTTCTGAAGCGTTTCCTACCTCCAAACTGCCATATCTCGCGAACGGATTGACCAATCCGCAAAATTTCTGTTGCTTCTGAAAGTAGAAACTCGCCCCATTACAACGGTATGCGCACTTTTCCTCTAGGCCGTTCTAGTTATTCGTGTCGAGCATCCGAACTGAGAAAATTTTGAGTTTCCCAAGCGTTTCTTACCTCCAAACTGCCATATCTCGCGAACGGATTGACCAATCCGCAAAATTTCTGTTGCATCTGAAAGTAGAAACTAGCCCGATTACAACGGGAGGTGTAGTTTTCCCCTAGGCTGTTCTTGTTATTCGTTTCGAGCATCAGAACTGCGAAAATTTTGAGTTTCTCAAGCGTTTCTTGTCTCCAAACGGCCATATCTCGCGAACGGATTGATCAATCCGCAAAATTTCTGTTGCATCTGAAAGTAGAAACTCGCCCGATTACAACGGTATGCGCACTTTTCCCCTAGGCTGTTCTTGTTATTCGTTTCGAGCAATAGAACTGCGAAAATTTTGAGTTTCTCAAGCGTTTCTTGTCTCCAAACTGCCATATCTCGCGAACGGATTGTCCAATCCGCAAAATTTCTGTTGCATCTGAAAGTAGAAACTCGCCCGATTACAACGGTAGGTGTAGTTTTCCCCTAGGCCGTTCTAGTTATTCGTTTCGATCATCAAAAATGCGAAAATTTTGAGTTTCTCAAGCGTTTCTTACATCCAAACTGCCATATCTCGCGAAGGGATTGACCAATCCGCAAAATTTCTGTTGCTTCTGAAAGTAGAAACTCGCCCGATTACAACGGTATGCGCACTTTTCCCCTAGGCTGTTCTAGTTATTCGTATCGAGCATCAGAAATGCGAAAATTTTGAGTTTCTCAAGCGTTTCTTACCTCCAAACTGCCATATCTCACGAACGGATTGTCCAATCCGCAAAATTTCTGTTGCATCTGAAAGTAGAAACTCGCCCGATTACAACGGTAGGTGTAGTTTTCCCCTAGGCCGTTCTAGTTATTCGTTTCGATCATCAAAAATGCGAAAATTTTGAGTTTCTCAAGCGTTTCTTGCCTCCAAACTGCCATATCTCGCGAACGGATTGACCAATCCGCAAAATTTCTGTTGCATCTGAAAGTAGAAACTCGCCCGATTACAACGGTATGCGCACTTTTCCTCTAGGCCGTTCTTGTTATTCGTGTCCAGCATCCGAACTGAGAAAATTTTGAGTTTCCCAGCGTTTCTTACCTCCAAACTGTCATATCTCGCGAACGGATTGACCAATCCGCAAAATTTCTGTTGCATCTGAAAGTAGAAACTAGCCCGATTACAACGGTAGGTGTAGTTTTCCCCTAGACCGTTCTAGTTATTCGTTTCGAGCATCAGAACTGCGAAAATTTTGAGTTTCTCAAGCGTTTCTTATCTCCAAACGGCCATATCTCGCGAACGGATTGATCAATCCGCAAAATTTCTGTTGCATCTGAAAGTAGAAACTCGCCCGATTACAACGGTATGCGCACTTTTCCCCTAGGCTGTTCTTGTTATTCGTTTCGAGCAATAGAACTGCGAAAATTTTGAGTTTCTCAAGCGTTTCTTATCTCCAAACTGCCATATCTCGCGAACGGATTGATCAATCCGCAAAATTTCTGTTGCATCTGAAAGTAGAAACTCGCCCGATTACAACGGGAGGTGTAGTTTTCCCCTAGGCCGTTCCAGTTATTCATTTCGAGCATCAGAACTGCGAAAATTTTGAGTTTCTGAAGCGTTTCTTACCTCCAAACTGCCATATCTCGCGAAGGGATTGACCAATCCGCAAAATTTCTGTTGCTTCTGAAAGTAGAAACTCGCCCGATTACAACGGTATGCGCACTTTTCCCCTAGGCTGTTCTAGTTATTCGTATCGAGCATCAGAAATGCGAAAATTTTGAGTTTCTCAAGCGTTTCTTACCTCCAAACTGCCATATCTCGCGAACGGATTGTCCAATCCGCAAAATTTCTGTTGCATCTGAAAGTAGAAACTCGCCCGATTACAACGGTAGGTGTAGTTTTCCCCTAGGCCGCTCCAGTTATTCATTTCGAGCATCAGAACTGCGAAAATTTTGAGTTTCTGAAGCGTTTCTTACCTCCAAACTGCCATATCTCGCGAACGGATTGACCAATCCGCAAAATTTCTGTTGCTTCTGAAAGTAGAAACTCGCCCGATTACAACGGTATGCGCACTTTTCCCCTAGGCTGTTCTAGTTATTCGTATCGAGCATCAGAAATGCGAAAATTTTGAGTTTCTCAAGCGTTTCTTACCTCCAAACTGCCATATCTCGCGAACGGATTGTCCAATCCGCAAAATTTCTGTTGCATCTGAAAGTAGAAACTCGCCCGATTACAACGGTAGGTGTAGTTTTCCCCTAGGCCGTTCCAGTTATTCATTTCGAGCATCAGAACTGCGAAAATTTTGAGTTTCTGAAGCGTTTCCTACCTCCAAACTGCCATATCTCGCGAACGGATTGACCAATCCGCAAAATTTCTGTTGCTTCTGAAAGTAGAAACTCGCCCGATTACAACGGTATGCGCACTTTTCCCCTAGGCTGTTCTAGTTATTCGTATCGAGCATCAGAAATGCGAAAATTTTGAGTTTCTCAAGCGTTTCTTACCTCCAAACTGCCATATCTCGCGAACGGATTGTCCAATCCGCAAAATTTCTGTTGCATCTGAAAGTAGAAACTCGCCCGATTACAACGGTAGGTGTAGTTTTCCCCTAGGCCGTTCCAGTTATTCATTTCGAGCATCAGAACTGCGAAAATTTTGAGTTTCTGAAGCGTTTCCTACCTCCAAACTGCCATATCTCGCGAACGGATTGACCAATCCGCAAAATTTCTGTTGCTTCTGAAAGTAGAAACTCGCCCCATTACAACGGTATGCGCACTTTTCCTCTAGGCCGTTCTAGTTATTCGTGTCGAGCATCCGAACTGAGAAAATTTTGAGTTTCCCAAGCGTTTCTTACCTCCAAACTGCCATATCTCGCGAACGGATTGACCAATCCGCAAAATTTCTGTTGCATCTGAAAGTAGAAACTAGCCCGATTACAACGGTAGGTGTAGTTTTCCCCTAGGCCGTTCTAGTTATTCGTTTCGAGCATCAGAACTGCGAAAATTTTGAGTTTCTCAAGCGTTTCTTATCTCCAAACTGCCATATCTCGCGAACGGATTGATCAATCCGCAAAATTTCTGTTGCATCTGAAAGTAGAAACTCGCCCGATTACAACGGGAGGTGTAGTTTTCCCCTAGGCTGTTCTTGTTATTCGTTTCGAGCAATAGAACTGCGAAAATTTTGAGTTTCTCAAGCGTTTCTTATTTCCAAACTGCCATATCTCGCGAACGGATTGATCAATCCGCAAAATTTCTGTTGCATCTGAAAGTAGAAACTCGCCCGATTACAACGGGAGGTGTAGTTTTCCCCTAGGCCGTTCCAGTTATTCATTTCGAGCATCAGAACTGCGAAAATTTTGAGTTTCTGAAGCGTTTCTTACCTCCAAACTGCCATATCTCGCGAAGGGATTGACCAATCCGCAAAATTTCTGTTGCTTCTGAAAGTAGAAACTCGCCCGATTACAACGGTATGCGCACTTTTCCCCTAGGCTGTTCTAGTTATTCGTATCGAGCATCAGAAATGCGAAAATTTTGAGTTTCTCAAGCGTTTCTTACCTCCAAACTGCCATATCTCGCGAACGGATTGTCCAATCCGCAAAATTTCTGTTGCATCTGAAAGTAGAAACTCGCCCGATTACAACGGTAGGTGTAGTTTTCCCCTAGGCCGTTCCAGTTATTCATTTCGAGCATCAGAACTGCGAAAATTTTGAGTTTCTGAAGCGTTTCCTACCTCCAAACTGCCATATCTCGCGAACGGATTGACCAATCCGCAAAATTTCTGTTGCTTCTGAAAGTAGAAACTCGCCCGATTACAACGGTATGCGCACTTTTCCCCTAGGCTGTTCTAGTTATTCGTATCGAGCATCAGAAATGCGAAAATTTTGAGTTTCTCAAGCGTTTCTTACCTCCAAACTGCCATATCTCGCGAACGGATTGTCCAATCCGCAAAATTTCTGTTGCATCTGAAAGTAGAAACTCGCCCGATTACAACGGTAGGTGTAGTTTTCCCCTAGGCCGTTCCAGTTATTCATTTCGAGCATCAGAACTGCGAAAATTTTGAGTTTCTGAAGCGTTTCCTACCTCCAAACTGCCATATCTCGCGAACGGATTGACCAATCCGCAAAATTTCTGTTGCTTCTGAAAGTAGAAACTCGCCCCATTACAACGGTATGCGCACTTTTCCTCTAGGCCGTTCTAGTTATTCGTGTCGAGCATCCGAACTGAGAAAATTTTGAGTTTCCCAAGCGTTTCTTACCTCCAAACTGCCATATCTCGCGAACGGATTGACCAATCCGCAAAATTTCTGTTGCATCTGAAAGTAGAAACTAGCCCGATTACAACGGGAGGTGTAGTTTTCCCCTAGGCTGTTCTTGTTATTCGTTTCGAGCATCAGAACTGCGAAAATTTTGAGTTTCTCAAGCGTTTCTTGTCTCCAAACGGCCATATCTCGCGAACGGATTGATCAATCCGCAAAATTTCTGTTGCATCTGAAAGTAGAAACTCGCCCGATTACAACGGTATGCGCACTTTTCCCCTAGGCTGTTCTTGTTATTCGTTTCGAGCAATAGAACTGCGAAAATTTTGAGTTTCTCAAGCGTTTCTTGTCTCCAAACTGCCATATCTCGCGAACGGATTGTCCAATCCGCAAAATTTCTGTTGCATCTGAAAGTAGAAACTCGCCCGATTACAACGGTAGGTGTAGTTTTCCCCTAGACCGTTCTAGTTATTCGTTTCGATCATCAAAAATGCGAAAATTTTGAGTTTCTCAAGCGTTTCTTACATCCAAACTGCCATATCTCGCGAAGGGATTGACCAATCCGCAAAATTTCTGTTGCTTCTGAAAGTAGAAACTCGCCCGATTACAACGGTATGCGCACTTTTCCCCTAGGCTGTTCTAGTTATTCGTATCGAGCATCAGAAATGCGAAAATTTTGAGTTTCTCAAGCGTTTCTTACCTCCAAACTGCCATATCTCACGAACGGATTGTCCAATCCGCAAAATTTCTGTTGCATCTGAAAGTAGAAACTCGCCCGATTACAACGGTAGGTGTAGTTTTCCCCTAGGCCGTTCTAGTTATTCGTTTCGATCATCAAAAATGCGAAAATTTTGAGTTTCTCAAGCGTTTCTTGCCTCCAAACTGCCATATCTCGCGAACGGATTGACCAATCCGCAAAATTTCTGTTGCATCTGAAAGTAGAAACTCGCCCGATTACAACGGTATGCGCACTTTTCCTCTAGGCCGTTCTTGTTATTCGTGTCCAGCATCCGAACTGAGAAAATTTTGAGTTTCCCAGCGTTTCTTACCTCCAAACTGCCATATCTCGCGAACGGATTGACCAATCCGCAAAATTTCTGTTGCATCTGAAAGTAGAAACTAGCCCGATTACAACGGTAGGTGTAGTTTTCCCCTAGGCCGTTCTAGTTATTCGTTTCGATCATCAAAAATGCGAAAATTTTGAGTTTCTCAAGCGTTTCTTGCCTCCAAACTGCCATATCTCGCGAACGGATTGACCAATCCGCAAAATTTCTGTTGCATCTGAAAGTAGAAACTCGCCCGATTACAACGGTATGCGCACTTTTCCTCTAGGCCGTTCTTGTTATTCGTGTCCAGCATCCGAACTGAGAAAATTTTGAGTTTCCCAGCGTTTCTTACCTCCAAACTGCCATATCTCGCGAACGGATTGACCAATCCGCAAAATTTCTGTTGCATCTGAAAGTAGAAACTAGCCCGATTACAACGGTATGTGTAGTTTTCCCCTAGACCGTTCTAGTTATTCGTTTCGAGCATCAGAACTGCGAAAATTTTGAGTTTCTCAAGCGTTTCTTATCTCCAAACGGCCATATCTCGCGAACGGATTGATCAATCCGCAAAATTTCTGTTGCATCTGAAAGTAGAAACTCGCCCGATTACAACGGTATGCGCACTTTTCCCCTAGGCTGTTCTTGTTATTCGTTTCGAGCAATAGAACTGCGAAAATTTTGAGTTTCTCAAGCGTTTCTTATCTCCAAACTGCCATATCTCGCGAACGGATTGATCAATCCGCAAAATTTCTGTTGCATCTGAAAGTAGAAACTCGCCCGATTACAACGGGAGGTGTAGTTTTCCCGTAGGCCGTTCCTGTTATTCATTTCGAGCATCAGAACTGCGAAAATTTTGAGTTTCTGAAGCGTTTCTTACCTCCAAACTGCCATATCTCGCGAAGGGATTGACCAATCCGCAAAATTTCTGTTGCTTCTGAAAGTAGAAACTCGCCCGATTACAACGGTATGCGCACTTTTCCCCTAGGCTGTTCTAGTTATTCGTATCGAGCATCAGAATTGCGAAAATTTTGAGTTTCTCAAGCGTTTCTTACCTCCAAACTGCCATATCTCGCGAACGGATTGTCCAATCCGCAAAATTTCTGTTGCATCTGAAAGTAGAAACTCGCCCGATTACAACGGGAGGTGTAGTTTTCCCCTAGGCCGTTCCAGTTATTCATTTCGAGCATCAGAACTGCGAAAATTTTGAGTTTCTGAAGCGTTTCTTACCTCCAAACTGCCATATCTCGCGAAGGGATTGACCAATCCGCAAAATTTCTGTTGCTTCTGAAAGTAGAAACTCGCCCGATTACAACGGTATGCGCACTTTTCCCCTAGGCTGTTCTAGTTATTCGTATCGAGCATCAGAAATGCGAAAATTTTGAGTTTCTCAAGCGTTTCTTACCTCCAAACTGCCATATCTCGCGAACGGATTGTCCAATCCGCAAAATTTCTGTTGCATCTGAAAGTAGAAACTCGCCCGATTACAACGGTAGGTGTAGTTTTCCCCTAGGCCGTTCCAGTTATTCATTTCGAGCATCAGAACTGCGAAAATTTTGAGTTTCTGAAGCGTTTCTTACCTCCAAACTGCCATATCTCGCGAACGGATTGACCAATCCGCAAAATTTCTGTTGCTTCTGAAAGTAGAAACTCGCCCGATTACAACGGTATGCGCACTTTTCCCCTAGGCTGTTCTAGTTATTCGTATCGAGCATCAGAAATGCGAAAATTTTGAGTTTCTCAAGCGTTTCTTACCTCCAAACTGCCATATCTCGCGAACGGATTGTCCAATCCGCAAAATTTCTGTTGCATCTGAAAGTAGAAACTCGCCCGATTACAACGGTAGGTGTAGTTTTCCCCTAGGCCGTTCCAGTTATTCATTTCGAGCATCAGAACTGCGAAAATTTTGAGTTTCTGAAGCGTTTCCTACCTCCAAACTGCCATATCTCGCGAACGGATTGACCAATCCGCAAAATTTCTGTTGCTTCTGAAAGTAGAAACTCGCCCGATTACAACGGTATGCGCACTTTTCCCCTAGGCTGTTCTAGTTATTCGTATCGAGCATCAGAAATGCGAAAATTTTGAGTTTCTCAAGCGTTTCTTACCTCCAAACTGCCATATCTCGCGAACGGATTGTCCAATCCGCAAAATTTCTGTTGCATCTGAAAGTAGAAACTCGCCCGATTACAACGGTAGGTGTAGTTTTCCCCTAGGCCGTTCCAGTTATTCATTTCGAGCATCAGAACTGCGAAAATTTTGAGTTTCTGAAGCGTTTCCTACCTCCAAACTGCCATATCTCGCGAACGGATTGACCAATCCGCAAAATTTCTGTTGCTTCTGAAAGTAGAAACTCGCCCCATTACAACGGTATGCGCACTTTTCCTCTAGGCCGTTCTAGTTATTCGTGTCGAGCATCCGAACTGAGAAAATTTTGAGTTTCCCAAGCGTTTCTTACCTCCAAACTGCCATATCTCGCGAACGGATTGACCAATCCGCAAAATTTCTGTTGCATCTGAAAGTAGAAACTAGCCCGATTACAACGGTAGGTGTAGTTTTCCCCTAGGCCGTTCTAGTTATTCGTTTCGAGCATCAGAACTGCGAAAATTTTGAGTTTCTCAAGCGTTTCTTATCTCCAAACTGCCATATCTCGCGAACGGATTGATCAATCCGCAAAATTTCTGTTGCATCTGAAAGTAGAAACTCGCCCGATTACAACGGGAGGTGTAGTTTTCCCCTAGGCTGTTCTTGTTATTCGTTTCGAGCAATAGAACTGCGAAAATTTTGAGTTTCTCAAGCGTTTCTTATCTCCAAACTGCCATATCTCGCGAACGGATTGATCAATCCGCAAAATTTCTGTTGCTTCTGAAAGTAGAAACTCGCCCGATTACAACGGTATGCGCACTTTTCCCCTAGGCTGTTCTAGTTATTCGTATCGAGCATCAGAAATGCGAAAATTTTGAGTTTCTCAAGCGTTTCTTACCTCCAAACTGCCATATCTCGCGAACGGATTGTCCAATCCGCAAAATTTCTGTTGCATCTGAAAGTAGAAACTCGCCCGATTACAACGGTAGGTGTAGTTTTCCCCTAGGCCGTTCCAGTTATTCATTTCGAGCATCAGAACTGCGAAAATTTTGAGTTTCTGAAGCGTTTCTTACCTCCAAACTGCCATATCTCGCGAACGGATTGACCAATCCGCAAAATTTCTGTTGCTTCTGAAAGTAGAAACTCGCCCGATTACAACGGTATGCGCACTATTCCCCTAGGCTGTTCTAGTTATTCGTATCGAGCATCAGAAATGCGAAAATTTTGAGTTTCTCAAGCGTTTCTTACCTCCAAACTGCCATATCTCGCGAACGGATTGTCCAATCCGCAAAATTTCTGTTGCATCTGAAAGTAGAAACTCGCCCGATTACAACGGTAGGTGTAGTTTTCCCCTAGGCCGTTCCAGTTATTCATTTCGAGCATCAGAACTGCGAAAATTTTGAGTTTCTGAAGCGTTTCCTACCTCCAAACTGCCATATCTCGCGAACGGATTGACCAATCCGCAAAATTTCTGTTGCTTCTGAAAGTAGAAACTCGCCCGATTACAACGGTATGCGCACTTTTCCCCTAGGCTGTTCTAGTTATTCGTATCGAGCATCAGAAATGCGAAAATTTTGAGTTTCTCAAGCGTTTCTTACCTCCAAACTGCCATATCTCGCGAACGGATTGTCCAATCCGCAAAATTTCTGTTGCATCTGAAAGTAGAAACTCGCCCGATTACAACGGTAGGTGTAGTTTTCCCCTAGGCCGTTCCAGTTATTCATTTCGAGCATCAGAACTGCGAAAATTTTGAGTTTCTGAAGCGTTTCCTACCTCCAAACTGCCATATCTCGCGAACGGATTGACCAATCCGCAAAATTTCTGTTGCTTCTGAAAGTAGAAACTCGCCCCATTACAACGGTATGCGCACTTTTCCTCTAGGCCGTTCTAGTTATTCGTGTCGAGCATCCGAACTGAGAAAATTTTGAGTTTCCCAAGCGTTTCTTACCTCCAAACTGCCATATCTCGCGAACGGATTGACCAATCCGCAAAATTTCTGTTGCATCTGAAAGTAGAAACTAGCCCGATTACAACGGTAGGTGTAGTTTTCCCCTAGGCCGTTCTAGTTATTCGTTTCGAGCATCAGAACTGCGAAAATTTTGAGTTTCTCAAGCGTTTCTTATCTCCAAACTGCCATATCTCGCGAACGGATTGATCAATCCGCAAAATTTCTGTTGCATCTGAAAGTAGAAACTCGCCCGATTACAACGGGAGGTGTAGTTTTCCCCTAGGCTGTTCTTGTTATTCGTTTCGAGCAATAGAACTGCGAAAATTTTGAGTTTCTCAAGCGTTTCTTACCTCCAAACTGCCATATCTCGCGAACGGATTGTCCAATCCGCAAAATTTCTGTTGCATCTGAAAGTAGAAACTCGCCCGATTACAACGGTAGGTGTAGTTTTCCCCTAGGCCGTTCCAGTTATTCATTTCGAGCATCAGAACTGCGAAAATTTTGAGTTTCTGAAGCGTTTCCTACCTCCAAACTGCCATATCTCGCGAACGGATTGACCAATCCGCAAAATTTCTGTTGCTTCTGAAAGTAGAAACTCGCCCGATTACAACGGTATGCGCACTTTTCCCCTAGGCTGTTCTAGTTATTCGTATCGAGCATCAGAAATGCGAAAATTTTGAGTTTCTCAAGCGTTTCTTACCTCCAAACTGCCATATCTCGCGAACGGATTGTCCAATCCGCAAAATTTCTGTTGCATCTGAAAGTAGAAACTCGCCCGATTACAACGGTAGGTGTAGTTTTCCCCTAGGCCGTTCCAGTTATTCATTTCGAGCATCAGAACTGCGAAAATTTTGAGTTTCTGAAGCGTTTCCTACCTCCAAACTGCCATATCTCGCGAACGGATTGACCAATCCGCAAAATTTCTGTTGCTTCTGAAAGTAGAAACTCGCCCCATTACAACGGTATGCGCACTTTTCCTCTAGGCCGTTCTAGTTATTCGTGTCGAGCATCCGAACTGAGAAAATTTTGAGTTTCCCAAGCGTTTCTTACCTCCAAACTGCCATATCTCGCGAACGGATTGACCAATCCGCAAAATTTCTGTTGCATCTGAAAGTAGAAACTAGCCCGATTACAACGGTAGGTGTAGTTTTCCCCTAGGCCGTTCTAGTTATTCGTTTCGAGCATCAGAACTGCGAAAATTTTGAGTTTCTCAAGCGTTTCTTATCTCCAAACTGCCATATCTCGCGAACGGATTGATCAATCCGCAAAATTTCTGTTGCATCTGAAAGTAGAAACTCGCCCGATTACAACGGGAGGTGTAGTTTTCCCCTAGGCTGTTCTTGTTATTCGTTTCGAGCAATAGAACTGCGAAAATTTTGAGTTTCTCAAGCGTTTCTTACCTCCAAACTGCCATATCTCGCGAACGGATTGTCCAATCCGCAAAATTTCTGTTGCATCTGAAAGTAGAAACTCGCCCGATTACAACGGTAGGTGTAGTTTTCCCCTAGGCCGTTCCAGTTATTCATTTCGAGCATCAGAACTGCGAAAATTTTGAGTTTCTGAAGCGTTTCCTACCTCCAAACTGCCATATCTCGCGAACGGATTGACCAATCCGCAAAATTTCTGTTGCTTCTGAAAGTAGAAACTCGCCCGATTACAACGGTATGCGCACTTTTCCCCTAGGCTGTTCTAGTTATTCGTATCGAGCATCAGAAATGCGAAAATTTTGAGTTTCTCAAGCGTTTCTTACCTCCAAACTGCCATATCTCGCGAACGGATTGTCCAATCCGCAAAATTTCTGTTGCATCTGAAAGTAGAAACTCGCCCGATTACAACGGTAGGTGTAGTTTTCCCCTAGGCCGTTCCAGTTATTCATTTCGAGCATCAGAACTGCGAAAATTTTGAGTTTCTGAAGCGTTTCCTACCTCCAAACTGCCATATCTCGCGAACGGATTGACCAATCCGCAAAATTTCTGTTGCTTCTGAAAGTAGAAACTCGCCCCATTACAACGGTATGCGCACTTTTCCTCTAGGCCGTTCTAGTTATTCGTGTCGAGCATCCGAACTGAGAAAATTTTGAGTTTCCCAAGCGTTTCTTACCTCCAAACTGCCATATCTCGCGAACGGATTGACCAATCCGCAAAATTTCTGTTGCATCTGAAAGTAGAAACTAGCCCGATTACAACGGTAGGTGTAGTTTTCCCCTAGGCCGTTCTAGTTATTCGTTTCGAGCATCAGAACTGCGAAAATTTTGAGTTTCTCAAGCGTTTCTTATCTCCAAACTGCCATATCTCGCGAACGGATTGATCAATCCGCAAAATTTCTGTTGCATCTGAAAGTAGAAACTCGCCCGATTACAACGGGAGGTGTAGTTTTCCCCTAGGCCGTTCCAGTTATTCATTTCGAGCATCAGAACTGCGAAAATTTTGAGTTTCTGAAGCGTTTCTTACATCCAAACTGCCATATCTCGCGAAGGGATTGACCAATCCGCAAAATTTCTGTTGCTTCTGAAAGTAGAAACTCGCCCGATTACAACGGTATGCGCACTTTTCCCCTAGGCTGTTCTAGTTATTCGTATCGAGCATCAGAAATGCGAAAATTTTGAGTTTCTCAAGCGTTTCTTACCTCCAAACTGCCATATCTCACGAACGGATTGTCCAATCCGCAAAATTTCTGTTGCATCTGAAAGTAGAAACTCGCCCGATTACAACGGTAGGTGTAGTTTTCCCCTAGGCCGTTCTAGTTATTCGTTTCGATCATCAAAAATGCGAAAATTTTGAGTTTCTCAAGCGTTTCTTGCCTCCAAACTGCCATATCTCGCGAACGGATTGACCAATCCGCAAAATTTCTGTTGCATCTGAAAGTAGAAACTCGCCCGATTACAACGGTATGCGCACTTTTCCTCTAGGCCGTTCTAGTTATTCGTGTCGAGCATCCGAACTGAGAAAATTTTGAGTTTCCCAAGCGTTTCTTACCTCCAAACTGCCATATCTCGCGAACGGATTGACCATTCCGCAAAATTTCTGTTGCTTCTGAAAGTAGAAACTCGCCCGATTACAACGGTAGGTGTAGTTTTCCCCTAGGCCGTTCTAGTTATTCGTTTCGAGCATCAGAACTGCGAAAATTTTGAGTTTCTCAAGCGTTTCTTACCTCCAAACTGCCATATCTCGCGAACGGATTGTCCAATCCGCAAAATTTCTGTTGCATCTGAAAGAAGAAACTCGCCCGATTACAACGGTAGGTGTAGTTTTCCCCTAGGCCGTTCCAGTTATTCATTTCGAGCATCAGAACTGCGAAAATTTTGAGTTTCTGATGCGTTTCTTACCTCCAAACTGTCATATCTCGCGAACGGATTGACCAATCCGCAAAATTTCTGTTGCATCTGAAAGTAGAAACTCGCCCGATTACAACGGTAGGTGTAGTTTTCCCCTAGGCCGTTCCAGTTATTCATTTCGAGCATCAGAACTGCGAAAATTTTGAGTTTCTGAAGCGTTTCCTACCTCCAAACTGCCATATCTCGCGAACGGATTGACCAATCCGCAAAATTTCTGTTGCTTCTGAAAGTAGAAACTCGCCCGATTACAACGGTATGCGCACTTTTCCCCTAGGCTGTTCTAGTTATTCGTATCGAGCATCAGAAATGCGAAAATTTTGAGTTTCTCAAGCGTTTCTTACCTCCAAACTGCCATATCTCGCGAACGGATTGTCCAATCCGCAAAATTTCTGTTGCATCTGAAAGTAGAAACTCGCCCGATTACAACGGTAGGTGTAGTTTTCCCCTAGGCCGTTCCAGTTATTCATTTCGAGCATCAGAACTGCGAAAATTTTGAGTTTCTGAAGCGTTTCCTACCTCCAAACTGCCATATCTCGCGAACGGATTGACCAATCCGCAAAATTTCTGTTGCTTCTGAAAGTAGAAACTCGCCCCATTACAACGGTATGCGCACTTTTCCTCTAGGCCGTTCTAGTTATTCGTGTCGAGCATCCGAACTGAGAAAATTTTGAGTTTCCCAAGCGTTTCTTACCTCCAAACTGCCATATCTCGCGAACGGATTGACCAATCCGCAAAATTTCTGTTGCATCTGAAAGTAGAAACTAGCCCGATTACAACGGTAGGTGTAGTTTTCCCCTAGACCGTTCTAGTTATTCGTTTCGAGCATCAGAACTGCGAAAATTTTGAGTTTCTCAAGCGTTTCTTATCTCCAAACGGCCATATCTCGCGAACGGATTGATCAATCCGCAAAATTTCTGTTGCATCTGAAAGTAGAAACTCGCCCGATTACAACGGTAGGTGTAGTATTCCCCTAGGCCGTTCTAGTTTTTCGTTTCGAGCATCAGAACTGCGAAAATTTTGAGTTTCTCAAGCGTTTCTTACCTCCAAACTGCCATATCTCGCGAACGGATTGTCCAATCCGCAAAATTTCTGTTGCATCTGAAAGTAGAAACTCGCCCGATTACAACGGTAGGTGTAGTTTTCCCCTAGGCCGTTCCAGTTATTCATTTCGAGCATCAGAACTGCGAAAATTTTGAGTTTCTGAAGCGTTTCTTACTTCCAAACTGCCATATCTCGCGAACGGATTGACCAATCCGCAAAATTTCGGTTGCTTCTGAAAGTAGAAACTCGCCCGATCACAACGGTATGCGCACCTTTCCCCTAGGCCGTTCTAGTTATTCGTTTCGAGCATCAAAAATGCGAAAATTTTGAGTTTCTCAAGCGTTTCTTGCCTCCAAACTGCCATATCTCGCGAACGGATTGAACAATCCGCAAAATTTCTGTTTCATCTGAAAGTAGAAACTCGCCCGATTACAACGGTATGCGCACTTTTCCTCTAGGCCGTTCTAGTTATTCGTGTCGAGCATCCGAACTGAGAAAATTTTGAGTTTCCCAAGCGTTTCTTACCTCCAAACTGCCATATCTCGCGAACGGATTGACCAATCCGCAAAATTTCTGTTGCATCTGAAAGTAGAAACTAGCCCGATTACAACGGTAGGAGTAGTTTTCCCCTAGGCCGTTCTAGTTATTCGTTTCGAGCATCAGAACTGCGAAAATTTTGAGTTTCTCAAGCGTTTCTTATCTCCAAACTGCCATATCTCGCGAACGGATTGACCAATCCGCAAAATTTCTGTTGCTTCTGAAAGTAGAAACTCGCCCGATTACAACGGTATGCGCACTTTTCCCCTAGGCTGTTTTTGTTATTCGTTTCGAGCATCAGAACTGCGAAAATTTTGAGTTTCTCAAGCGTTTCTTATCTCCAAACTGCCATATCACGCGAACGGATTGATCAATCCGCAAAATATCTGTTGCATCTGAAAGTAGAAACTCGCCCGATTACAACGGGAGGTGTAGTTTTCCCCTAGGCCGTTCCAGTTATTCATTTCGAGCATCAGAACTGCGAAAATTTTGAGTTTCTCAAGCGTTTCTTACCTCCAAACTGCCATATCTCGCGAAGGGATTGACCAATCCGCAAAATTTCTGTCGCTTCTGAAAGTAGAAACTCGCCCGATGACAACGGTATGCGCACTTTTCCCCTAGGCTGTTCTAGTTATTCGTATCGAGCATCAGAAATGCGAAAATTTTGAGTTTCTCAAGCGTTTCTTACCTCCAAACTGCCATATCTCGCGAACGGATTGACCAATCCGCAAAATTTCTGTTGCTTCTGAAAGTAGAAACTCGCCCGATTACAACGGTATGCGCACTTTTCCCCTAGGCTGTTCTAGTTATTCGTATCGAGCATCAGAAATGCGAAAATTTTGAGTTTCACAAGCGTTTCTTACCTCCAAACTGCCATATCTCGCGAACGGATTGTCCAATCCGCAAAATTTCTGTTGCATCTGAAAGTAGAAACTCGCCCGATTACAACGGTAGGTGTAGTATTCCCCTAGGCCGTTCTAGTTATTCGTATCGAGCATCAGAACTGCGAAAATTTTGAGTTTCTCAAGCGTTTCTTATCTCCAAACTGCCATATCTCGCGAACGGATTGATCAATCCGCAAAATTTCTGTTGCATCTGAAAGTAGAAACTCGCCCGATTACAACGGTAGGTGTAGTTTTCCCCTAGGCCGTTCTAGTTATTCGTGTCGAGCATCAGACCTGCGAAAATTTTGAGTTTCTCAAGCGTTTCTTACCTCCAAACTGCCATATCTCGCGAACGGATTGACCAATCAGCAAAATTTCTGTTGCATCTGAAAGTAGAAACTCGCCCGATTACCACGGTAGTTCTAGTTTTCCCCTAGGCCGTTCTAGTTATTCGTTTCGAGCATCAGAACTGCGAAAATTTTGAGTTTCTCAAGCGTTTCTTACCTCCAAACTGCCATATCTCGCGAACGGATTGACCAATCCGCAAAATTTCTGTTGCATCTGAAAGTAGAAACTCGCCCGATTACAACGGTATGCGCACTTTTCCCCTAGGCCGTTCTAGTTACTCGTTTCGAGCATCAGAACTGCGAAAATTTTGAGTTTCTCAAGCGTTTCTTATCTCCAAACTGCCATATCTCGCGAACGGATTGATCAATCCGCAAAATTTCTGTTGCATCTGAAAGTAGAAACTCGCCCGATTACAACGGTAGGTGTAGTTTTCCCCTAGGCCGTTCTAGTTATTCGTGTCGAGCATCAGACCTGCGAAAATTTTGAGTTTCTCAAGCGTTTCTTACCTCCAAACTGCCATATCTCGCGAACGGATTGACCAATCAGCAAAATTTCTGTTGCATCTGAAAGTAGAAACTCGCCCGATTACCACGGTAGTTCTAGTTTTCCCCTAGGCCGTTCTAGTTATTCGTTTCGAGCATCAGAACTGCGAAAATTTTGAGTTTCTCAAGCGTTTCTTACCTCCAAACTGCCATATCTCGCGAACGGATTGACCAATCCGCAAAATTTCTGTTGCATCTGAAAGTAGAAACTCGCCCGATTACAACGGTATGCGCACTTTTCCCCTAGGCCGTTCTAGTTACTCGTTTCGAGCATCAGAACTGCGAAAATTTTGAGTTTCTCAAGCGTTTCTTATCTCCAAACTGCCATATCTCGCGAACGGATTGATCAATCCGCAAAATTTCTGTTGCATCTGAAAGTAGAAACTCGCCCGATTACAACGGTAGGTGTAGTTTTCCCCTAGGCCGTTCTAGTTATACGTGTCGAGCATCAGGACTGCGAAAATTTTGTGTTTCTCAAGCGTTTCTTACCTCCAAACTGCCATATCTCGCGAACGGATTGACCAATCCGCAAAATTTCTGTTGCATCTGAAAGTAGAAACTCGCCCGATTACCACGGTAGTTCTAGTTTTCCACTAGGCCGTTCTAGTTATTCGTTTCGAGCATCAGAACTGCGAAAATTTTGAGTTTCTCAAGCGTTTCTTACCTCCAAACTGCCATATCTCGCGAACGGATTGACCAATCCGCAAAATTTCTGTTGCATCTGAAAGTAGAAACTCGCCTGATTACAACGGTATGCGCACTTTTCCCCTAGGCCGTTCTAGTTACTCGTTTCGAGCATCAAAACTGCAAAAATTTTGAGTTTCTCAAGCGTTTCTTATCTCCTAACTGCCATATCTCGCGAACGGATTGATCAATCCGCAAAATTTCTGTGCCATCTGAAAGTAGAAACTCGCCCGATTACAACGGTATGCGCACTTTTCCCCTAGGCCGTTCTAGTTATTCGTTTCGAGCATCAAAAATGCGAAAATTTTGAGTTTCTCAAGCGTTTCTTGCCTCCAAACTGCCATATCTCGCGAACGGATTGAACAATCCGCAAAATTTCTGTTTCATCTGAAAGTAGAAACTCGCCCGATTACAACGGTATGCGCACTTTTCCTCTAGGCCGTTCTAGTTATTCGTGTCGAGCATCCGAACTGAGAAAATTTTGAGTTTCCCAAGCGTTTCTTACCTCCAAACTGCCATATCTCGCGAACGGATTGACCAATCCGCAAAATTTCTGTTGCATCTGAAAGTAGAAACTAGCCCGATTACAACGGTAGGAGTAGTTTTCCCCTAGGCCGTTCTAGTTATTCGTTTCGAGCATCAGAACTGCGAAAATTTTGAGTTTCTCAAGCGTTTCTTATCTCCAAACGGCCATATCTCGCGAACGGATTGATCAATCCGCAAAATTTCTGTTGCATCTGAAAGTAGAAACTCGCCGGATTACAACGGTATGCGCACTTTTCCCCTAGGCTGTTTTTGTTATTCGTTTCGAGCATCAGAACTGCGAAAATTTTGAGTTTCTCAAGCGTTTCTTATCTCCAAACTGCCATATCACGCGAACGGATTGATCAATCCGCAAAATATCTGTTGCATCTGAAAGTAGAAACTCGCCCGATTACAACGGGAGGTGTAGTTTTCCCCTAGGCCGTTCCAGTTATTCATTTCGAGCATCAGAACTGCGAAAATTTTGAGTTTCTCAAGCGTTTCTTACCTCCAAACTGCCATATCTCGCGAAGGGATTGACCAATCCGCAAAATTTCTGTCGCTTCTGAAAGTAGAAACTCGCCCGATGACAACGGTATGCGCACTTTTCCCCTAGGCTGTTCTAGTTATTCGTATCGAGCATCAGAAATGCGAAAATTTTGAGTTTCTCAAGCGTTTCTTACCTCCAAACTGCCATATCTCGCGAACGGATTGACCAATCCGCAAAATTTCTGTTGCTTCTGAAAGTAGAAACTCGCCCGATTACAACGGTATGCGCACTTTTCCCCTAGGCTGTTCTAGTTATTCGTATCGAGCATCAGAAATGCGAAAATTTTGAGTTTCACAAGCGTTTCTTACCTCCAAACTGCCATATCTCGCGAACGGATTGTCCAATCCGCAAAATTTCTGTTGCATCTGAAAGTAGAAACTCGCCCGATTACAACGGTAGGTGTAGTATTCCCCTAGGCCGTTCTAGTTATTCGTATCGAGCATCAGAACTGCGAAAATTTTGAGTTTCTCAAGCGTTTCTTATCTCCAAACTGCCATATCTCGCGAACGGATTGATCAATCCGCAAAATTTCTGTTGCATCTGAAAGTAGAAACTCGCCCGATTACAACGGTAGGTGTAGTTTTCCCCTAGGCCGTTCTAGTTATTCGTGTCGAGCATCAGACCTGCGAAAATTTTGAGTTTCTCAAGCGTTTCTTACATCCAAACTGCCATATCTCGCGAACGGATTGACCAATCCGCAAAATTTCTGTTGCATCTGAAAGTAGAAACTCGCCCGATTACCACGGTAGTTCTAGTTTTCCCCTAGGCCGTTCTAGTTATTCGTTTCGAGCATCAGAACTGCGAAAATTTTGAGTTTCTCAAGCGTTTCTTACCTCCAAACTGCCATATCTCGCGAACGGATTGACCAATCCGCAAAATTTCTGTTGCATCTGAAAGTAGAAACTCGCCCGATTACAACGGTATGCGCACTTTTCCCCTAGGCCGTTCTAGTTACTCGTTTCGAGCATCAGAACTGCGAAAATTTTGAGTTTCTCAAGCGTTTCTTATCTCCAAACTGCCATATCTCGCGAACGGATTGATCAATCCGCAAAATTTCTGTTGCATCTGAAAGTAGAAACTCGCCCGATTACAACGGTAGGTGTAGTTTTCCCCTAGGCCCTTCTAGTTATACGTGTCGAGCATCAGGACTGCGAAAATTTTGTGTTTCTCAAGCGTTTCTTACCTCCAAACTGCCATATCTCGCGAACGGATTGACCAATCCGCAAAATTTCTGTTGCATCTGAAAGTAGAAACTCGCCCGATTACCACGGTAGTTCTAGTTTTCCACTAGGCCGTTCTAGTTATTCGTTTCGAGCATCAGAACTGCGAAAATTTTGAGTTTCTCAAGCGTTTCTTACCTCCAAACTGCCATATCTCGCGAACGGATTGACCAATCCGCAAAATTTCTGTTGCATCTGAAAGTAGAAACTCGCCTGATTACAACGGTATGCGCACTTTTCCCCTAGGCCGTTCTAGTTACTCGTTTCGAGCATCAAAACTGCAAAAATTTTGAGTTTCTCAAGCGTTTCTTATCTCCTAACTGCCATATCTCGCGAACGGATTGATCAATCCGCAAAATTTCTGTGCCATCTGAAAGTAGAAACTCGCCCGATTACAACGGTATGCGCACTTTTCCCCTAGGCCGTTCTAGTTATTCGTTTCGAGCATCAAAAATGCGAAAATTTTGAGTTTCTCAAGCGTTTCTTGCCTCCAAACTGCCATATCTCGCGAACGGATTGAACAATCCGCAAAATTTCTGTTTCATCTGAAAGTAGAAACTCGCCCGATTACAACGGTATGCGCACTTTTCCTCTAGGCCGTTCTAGTTATTCGTGTCGAGCATCCGAACTGAGAAAATTTTGAGTTTCCCAAGCGTTTCTTACCTCCAAACTGCCATATCTCGCGAACGGATTGACCAATCCGCAAAATTTCTGTTGCATCTGAAAGTAGAAACTAGCCCGATTACAACGGTAGGAGTAGTTTTCCCCTAGGCCGTTCTAGTTATTCGTTTCGAGCATCAGAACTGCGAAAATTTTGAGTTTCTCAAGCGTTTCTTATCTCCAAACGGCCATATCTCGCGAACGGATTGATCAATCCGCAAAATTTCTGTTGCATCTGAAAGTAGAAACTCGCCGGATTACAACGGTATGCGCACTTTTCCCCTAGGCTGTTTTTGTTATTCGTTTCGAGCATCAGAACTGCGAAAATTTTGAGTTTCTCAAGCGTTTCTTATCTCCAAACTGCCATATCACGCGAACGGATTGATCAATCCGCAAAATTTGTGTTGCATCTGAAAGTAGAAACTCGCCCGATTACAACGGTAGGTGTAGTTTTCCCCTAGGCCGTTCTAGTTATTCGTGTCGAGCATCAGACCTGCGAAAATTTTGAGTTTCTCAAGCGTTTCTTATCTCCAAACTGCCATATCTCGCGAACGGATTGACCATTCCGCAAAATTTCTGTTGCTTCTGAAAGTAGAAACTCGCCCGATTACAACGGTAGGTGTAGTTTTCCCCTAGGCCGTTCTAGTTATTCGTTTCGAGCATCAGAACTGCGAAAATTTTGAGTTTCTCAAGCGTTTCTTACCTCCAAACTGCCATATCTCGCGAACGGATTGACCAATCCGCAAAATTTCTGTCGCTTCTGAAAGTAGAAACTCGCCCGATGACAACGGTATGCGCACTTTTCCCCTAGGCTGTTCTAGTTATTCGTATCGAGCATCAGAAATGCGAAAATTTTGAGTTTCTCAAGCGTTTCTTACCTCCAAACTGCCATATCTCGCGAACGGATTGACCAATCCGCAAAATTTCTGTTGCTTCTGAAAGTAGAAACTCGCCCGATTACAACGGTATGCGCACTTTTCCCCTAGGCTGTTCTAGTTATTCGTATCGAGCATCAGAAATGCGAAAATTTTGAGTTTCACAAGCGTTTCTTACCTCCAAACTGCCATATCTCGCGAACGGATGGTCCAATCCGCAAAATTTCTGTTGCATCTGAAAGTAGAAACTCGCCCGATTACAACGGTAGGTGTAGTATTCCCCTAGGCCGTTCTAGTTATTCGTATCGAGCATCAGAAATGCGAAAATTTTGAGTTTCACAAGCGTTTCTTACCTCCAAACGGCCATATCTCGCGAACGGATTGATCAATCCGCAGAATTTCTGTTGCATCTGAAAGTAGAAACTCGCCCGATTACAACGGTAGGTGTAGTATTCCCCTAGGCCGTTCTAGTTATTCGTTTCGAGCATCAGAACTGCGAAAATTTTGAGTTTCTCAAGCGTTTCTTACCTCCAAACTGCCATATCTCGCGAACGGATTGACCAATCCGCAAAATTTCTGTTGCATCTGAAAGTAGAAACTCGCCCGATTACAACGGTATGCGCACTTTTCCCCTAGGCCGTTCTAGTTACTCGTTTCGAGCATCAGAACTGCGAAAATTTTGAGTTTCTCAAGCGTTTCTTATCTCCAAACTGCCATATCTCGCGAACGGATTGATCAATCCGCAAAATTTGTGTTGCATCTGAAAGTAGAAACTCGCCCGATTACAACGGTAGGTGTAGTTTTCCCCTAGGCCGTTCTAGTTATTCGTGTCGAGCATCAGACCTGCGAAAATTTTGAGTTTCTCAAGCGTTTCTTACCTCCAAACTGCCATATCTCGCGAACGGATTGACCAATCCGCAAAATTTCTGTTGCATCTGAAAGTAGAAACTCGCCCGATTACCACGGTAGTTCTAGTTTTCCCCTAGGCCGTTCTAGTTATTCGTTTCGAGCATCAGAACTGCGAAAATTTTGAGTTTCTCAAGCGTTTCTTACCTCCAAACTGCCATATCTCGCGAACGGATTGACCAATCCGCAAAATTTCTGTTGCATCTGAAAGTAGAAACTCGCCCGATTACAACGGTATGCGCACTTTTCCCCTAGGCCGTTCTAGTTACTCGTTTCGAGCATCAGAACTGCGAAAATTTTGAGTTTCTCAAGCGTTTCTTATCTCCAAACTGCCATATCTCGCGAACGGATTGATCAATCCGCAAAATTTCTGTTGCATCTGAAAGTAGAAACTCGCCCGATTACAACGGTAGGTGTAGTTTTCCCCTAGGCCGTTCTAGTTATACGTGTCGAGCATCAGGACTGCGAAAATTTTGTGTTTCTCAAGCGTTTCTTACCTCCAAACTGCCATATCTCGCGAACGGATTGACCAATCCGCAAAATTTCTGTTGCATCTGAAAGTAGAAACTCGCCCGATTACAACGGGAGGTGTAGTTTTCCCCTAGGCCGTTCCAGTTATTCATTTCGAGCATCAGAACTGCGAAAATTTTGAGTTTCTGAAGCGTTTCTTACCTCCAAACTGCCATATCTCGCGAACGGATTGACCAATCCGCAAAATTTCTGTTGCATCTGAAAGTAGAAACTCGCCCGATTACCACGGTAGTTCTAGTTTTCCCCTAGGCCGTTCTAGTTATTCGTTTCGAGCATCAGAACTGCGAAAATTTTGAGTTTCTCAAGCGTTTCTTATCTCCAAACTGCCATATCTCGCGAACGGATTGACCAATCCGCAAAATTTCTGTTGCATCTGAAAGTAGAAACTAGCCCGATTACAACGGTAGGTGTAGTTTTCCCCTAGGCCGTTGTAGTTATTCGTTTCGAGCATCAGAACTGCGAAAATTTTGAGTTTCCCAAGCGTTTCTTACCTCCAAACTGCCATATCTCGCGAACGGATTGACCAATCCGCAAAATTTCTGTTGCATCTGAAAGTAGAAACTAGCCCGATTACAACGGTAGGTGTAGTTTTCCCCTAGACCGTTCTAGTTATTCGTTTCGAGCATCAGAACTGCGAAAATTTTGAGTTTCTCAAGCGTTTCTTATCTCCAAACGGCCATATCTCGCGAACGGATTGATCAATCCGCAAAATTTCTGTTGCATCTGAAAGTAGAAACTCGCCCGATTACAACGGTATGCGCACTTTTCCCCTAGGCTGTTCTTGTTATTCGTTTCGAGCAATAGAACTGCGAAAATTTTGAGTTTCTCAAGCGTTTCTTATCTCCAAACTGCCATATCTCGCGAACGGATTGATCAATCCGCAAAATTTCTGTTGCATCTGAAAGTAGAAACTCGCCCGATTACAACGGGAGGTGTAGTTTTCCCCTAGGCCGTTCCAGTTATTCATTTCGAGCATCAGAACTGCGAAAATTTTGAGTTTCTGAAGCGTTTCTTACCTCCAAACTGCCATATCTCGCGAAGGGATTGACCAATCCGCAAAATTTCTGTTGCTTCTGAAAGTAGAAACTCGCCCGATTACAACGGTATGCGCACTTTTCCCCTAGGCTGTTCTAGTTATTCGTATCGAGCATCAGAAATGCGAAAATTTTGAGTTTCTCAAGCGTTTCTTACCTCCAAACTGCCATATCTCGCGAACGGATTGTCCAATCCGCAAAATTTCTGTTGCATCTGAAAGTAGAAACTCGCCCGATTACAACGGTATGCGCACTTTTCCCCTAGGCTGTTCTTGTTATTCGTTTCGAGCATCAGAACTGCGAAAATTTTGAGTTTCTCAAGCGTTTCTTATCTCCAAACTGCTATATCTCGCGAACGGATTGATCAATCCGCAAAATTTCTGTTGCATCTGAAAGTAGAAACTCGCCCGATTACAACGGGAGGTGTAGTTTTCCCCTAGGCTGTTCTTGTTATTCGTTTCGAGCATCAGAACTGCGAAAATTTTGAGTTTCTCAAGCGTTTCTTATCTCCAAACTGCCATATCTCGCGAACGGATTGATCAATCCGCAAAATATCTGTGCCATCTGAAAGCAGAAACTCGCCCGATTACAACGGTATGCGTACTTCTCCCCTAGGCCGTTCTAGTCATTCGTTTGGAGCATCAGAACTGCGAAAATTTTGAGTTTCTCAAGCGTTTCTTATCTCCAAACTGCCATATCTGGCGAACGGATTGACCAATCCGCAAAATTTCTGTTGCATCTGAAAGTAGAAACTCGCCCGATTACAACGGTATGCGCACTTTTCCTCTAGGCCGTTCTAGTTATTCGTTTCGAGCATCAGAACTGCGAAAATTTTGAGTTTCTCAAGCGTTTCTTATATCCAAACGGCCATATCTCGCGAACGGATTGATCAATCCGCAAAATTTCTGTTGCATCTGAAAGTAGAAACTCGCCCGATTACAACGGTATGCGCACTTTTCCCCTAGGCTGTTCTTGTTATTCGTATCGAGCATCAGAAATGCGAAAATTTTGAGTTTCACAAGCGTTTCTTACCTCCAAACTGCCATATCTCGCGAACGGATTGTCCAATCCGCAAAATTTATGTTGCATCTGAAAGTAGAAACTCGCCCGATTACAACGGTAGGTGTAGTTTTCCCCTAGGCCTTTCCAGTTATTCATTTCGAGCATCAGAACTGCGAAAATTTTGAGTTTCTGAAGCGTTTCTTACCTCCAAACTGCCATATCTCGCGAACGGATTGACCAATCCGCAAAATTTCTATTGCTTCTGAAAGTAGAAACTCGCCCGATTACAACGGTATGCGCACTTTTCCCCTAGGCTTTTCTAGTTATTCGTATCGAGCATCAGAAATGCGAAAATTTTGAGTTTCTCAAGCGTTTCTTACCTCCAAACTGCCATATCTCGCGAACGGATTGTCCAATCCGCAAAATTTCTGTTGCATCTGAAAGTAGAAACTCGCCCGATTACAACGGTAGGTGTAGTTTTCCCCTAGGCCGTTCCAGTTATTCATTTCGAGCATCAGAACTGCGAAAATTTTGAGTTTCTGAAGCGTTTCTTACCTCCAAACTGCCATATCTCGCGAACGGATTGACCAATCCGCAAAATTTCTGTTGCTTCTGAAAGTAGAAACTCGCCCGATTACAACGGTATGCGCACTTTTCCCCTAGGCTGTTCTAGTTATTCGTATCGAGCATCAGAAATGCGAAAATTTTGAGTTTCTCAAGCGTTTCTTACTTCCAAACTGCCATATCTCGCGAACGGATTGTCCAATCCGCAAAATTTCTGTTGCATCTGAAAGTAGAAACTCGCCCGATTACAACGGTAGGTGTAGTTTTCCCCTAGGCCGTTCCAGTTATTCATTTCGAGCATCAGAACTGCGAAAATTTTGAGTTTCTGAAGCGTTTCCTACCTCCAAACTGCCATATCTCGCGAACGGATTGACCAATCCGCAAAATTTCTGTTGCTTCTGAAAGTAGAAACTCGCCCGATTACAACGGTATGCGCACTTTTCCCCTAGGCTGTTCTAGTTATTCGTATCGAGCATCAGAAATGCGAAAATTTTGAGTTTCTCAAGCGTTTCTTACCTCCAAACTGCCATATCTCGCGAACGGATTGTCCAATCCGCAAAATTTCTGTTGCATCTGAAAGTAGAAACTCGCCCGATTACAACGGTAGGTGTAGTTTTCCCCTAGGCCGTTCCAGTTATTCATTTCGAGCATCAGAACTGCGAAAATTTTGAGTTTCTGAAGCGTTTCCTACCTCCAAACTGCCATATCTCGCGAACGGATTGACCAATCCGCAAAATTTCTGTTGCTTCTGAAAGTAGAAACTCGCCCCATTACAACGGTATGCGCACTTTTCCTCTAGGCCGTTCTAGTTATTCGTGTCGAGCATCCGAACTGAGAAAATTTTGAGTTTCCCAAGCGTTTCTTACCTCCAAACTGCCATATCTCGCGAACGGATTGACCAATCCGCAAAATTTCTGTTGCATCTGAAAGTAGAAACTAGCCCGATTACAACGGGAGGTGTAGTTTTCCCCTAGGCTGTTCTTGTTATTCGTTTCGAGCATCAGAACTGCGAAAATTTTGAGTTTCTCAAGCGTTTCTTGTCTCCAAACGGCCATATCTCGCGAACGGATTGATCAATCCGCAAAATTTCTGTTGCATCTGAAAGTAGAAACTCGCCCGATTACAACGGTATGCGCACTTTTCCCCTAGGCTGTTCTTGTTATTCGTTTCGAGCAATAGAACTGCGAAAATTTTGAGTTTCTCAAGCGTTTCTTGTCTCCAAACTGCCATATCTCGCGAACGGATTGTCCAATCCGCAAAATTTCTGTTGCATCTGAAAGTAGAAACTCGCCCGATTACAACGGTAGGTGTAGTTTTCCCCTAGGCCGTTCTAGTTATTCGTTTCGATCATCAAAAATGCGAAAATTTTGAGTTTCTCAAGCGTTTCTTACATCCAAACTGCCATATCTCGCGAAGGGATTGACCAATCCGCAAAATTTCTGTTGCTTCTGTAAGTAGAAACTCGCCCGATTACAACGGTATGCGCACTTTTCCCCTAGGCTGTTCTAGTTATTCGTATCGAGCATCAGAAATGCGAAAATTTTGAGTTTCTCAAGCGTTTCTTACCTCCAAACTGCCATATCTCACGAACGGATTGTCCAATCCGCAAAATTTCTGTTGCATCTGAAAGTAGAAACTCGCCCGATTACAACGGTAGGTGTAGTTTTCCCCTAGGCCGTTCTAGTTATTCGTTTCGATCATCAAAAATGCGAAAATTTTGAGTTTCTCAAGCGTTTCTTGCCTCCAAACTGCCATATCTCGCGAACGGATTGACCAATCCGCAAAATTTCTGTTGCATCTGAAAGTAGAAACTCGCCCGATTACAACGGTATGCGCACTTTTCCTCTAGGCCGTTCTTGTTATTCGTGTCCAGCATCCGAACTGAGAAAATTTTGAGTTTCCCAGCGTTTCTTACCTCCAAACTGCCATATCTCGCGAACGGGTTGACCAATCCGCAAAATTTCTGTTGCATCTGAAAGTAGAAACTAGCCCGATTACAACGGTAGGTGTAGTTTTCCCCTAGACCGTTCTAGTTATTCGTTTCGAGCATCAGAACTGCGAAAATTTTGAGTTTCTCAAGCGTTTCTTATCTCCAAACGGCCATATCTCGCGAACGGATTGATCAATCCGCAAAATTTCTGTTGCATCTGAAAGTAGAAACTCGCTCGATTACAACGGTATGCGCACTTTTCCCCTAGGCTGTTCTTGTTATTCGTTTCGAGCAATAGAACTGCGAAAATTTTGAGTTTCTCAAGCGTTTCTTATCTCCAAACTGCCATATCTCGCGAACGGATTGATCAATCCGCAAAATTTCTGTTGCATCTGAAAGTAGAAACTCGCCCGATTACAACGGGAGGTGTAGTTTTCCCCTAGGCCGTTCCAGTTATTCATTTCGAGCATCAGAACTGCGAAAATTTTGAGTTTCTGAAGCGTTTCTTACCTCCAAACTGCCATATCTCGCGAAGGGATTGACCAATCCGCAAAATTTCTGTTGCTTCTGAATGTAGAAACTCGCCCGATTACAACGGTATGCGCACTTTTCCCCTAGGCTGTTCTAGTTATTCGTATCGAGCATCAGAATTGCGAAAATTTTGAGTTTCTCAAGCGTTTCTTACCTCCAAACTGCCATATCTCGCGAACGGATTGTCCAATCCGCAAAATTTCTGTTGCATCTGAAAGTAGAAACTCGCCCGATTACAACGGGAGGTGTAGTTTTCCCCTAGGCCGTTCCAGTTATTCATTTCGAGCATCAGAACTGCGAAAATTTTGAGTTTCTGAAGCGTTTCTTACCTCCAAACTGCCATATCTCGCGAAGGGATTGACCAATCCGCAAAATTTCTGTTGCTTCTGAAAGTAGAAACTCGCCCGATTACAACGGTATGCGCACTTTTCCCCTAGGCTGTTCTAGTTATTCGTATCGAGCATCAGAAATGCGAAAATTTTGAGTTTCTCAAGCGTTTCTTACCTCCAAACTGCCATATCTCGCGAACGGATTGTCCAATCCGCAAAATTTCTGTTGCATCTGAAAGTAGAAACTCGCCCGATTACAACGGTAGGTGTAGTTTTCCCCTAGGCCGTTCCAGTTATTCATTTCGAGCATCAGAACTGCGAAAATTTTGAGTTTCTGAAGCGTTTCTTACATCCAAACTGCCATATCTCGCGAACGGATTGACCAATCCGCAAAATTTCTGTTGCTTCTGAAAGTAGAAACTCGCCCGATTACAACGGTATGCGCACTTTTCCCCTAGGCTGTTCTAGTTATTCGTATCGAGCATCAGAAATGCGAAAATTTTGAGTTTCTCAAGCGTTTCTTACCTCCAAACTGCCATATCTCGCGAACGGATTGTCCAATCCGCAAAATTTCTGTTGCATCTGAAAGTAGAAACTCGCCCGATTACAACGGTAGGTGTAGTTTTCCCCTAGGCCGTTCCAGTTATTCATTTCGAGCATCAGAACTGCGAAAATTTTGAGTTTCTGAAGCGTTTCCTACCTCCAAACTGCCATATCTCGCGAACGGATTGACCAATCCGCAAAATTTCTGTTGCTTCTGAAAGTAGAAACTCGCCCGATTACAACGGTATGCGCACTTTTCCCCTAGGCTGTTCTAGTTATTCGTATCGAGCATCAGAAATGCGAAAATTTTGAGTTTCTCAAGCGTTTCTTACCTCCAAACTGCCATATCTCGCGAAGGGATTGACCAATCCGCAAAATTTCTGTTGCTTCTGAAAGTAGAAACTCGCCCCATTACAACGGTATGCGCACTTTTCCTCTAGGCCGTTCTAGTTATTCGTGTCGAGCATCCGAACTGAGAAAATTTTGAGTTTCCCAAGCGTTTCTTACCTCCAAACTGCCATATCTCGCGAACGGATTGACCAATCCGCAAAATTTCTGTTGCATCTGAAAGTAGAAACTAGCCCGATTACAACGGTAGGTGTAGTTTTCCCCTAGGCCGTTCTAGTTATTCGTTTCGAGCATCAGAACTGCGAAAATTTTGAGTTTCTCAAGCGTTTCTTATCTCCAAACTGCCATATCTCGCGAACGGATTGATCAATCCGCAAAATTTCTGTTGCATCTGAAAGTAGAAACTCGCCCGATTACAACGGGAGGTGTAGTTTTCCCCTAGGCTGTTCTTGTTATTCGTTTCGAGCAATAGAACTGCGAAAATTTTGAGTTTCTCAAGCGTTTCTTATCTCCAAACTGCCATATCTCGCGAACGGATTGATCAATCCGCAAAATTTCTGTTGCATCTGAAAGTAGAAACTCGCCCGATTACAACGGGAGGTGTAGTTTTCCCCTAGGCCGTTCCAGTTATTCATTTCGAGCATCAGAACTGCGAAAATTTTGAGTTTCTGAAGCGTTTCTTACATCCAAACTGCCATATCTCGCGAAGGGATTGAACAATCCGCAAAATTTCTGTTGCTTCTGAAAGTAGAAACTCGCCCGATTACAACGGTATGCGCACTTTTCCCCTAGGCTGTTCTAGTTATTCGTATCGAGCATCAGAAATGCGAAAATTTTGAGTTTCTCAAGCGTTTCTTACCTCCAAACTGCCATATCTCACGAACGGATTGTCCAATCCGCAAAATTTCTGTTGCATCTGAAAGTAGAAACTCGCCCGATTACAACGGTAGGTGTAGTTTTCCCCTAGGCCGTTCTAGTTATTCGTTTCGATCATCAAAAATGCGAAAATTTTGAGTTTCTCAAGCGTTTCTTGCCTCCAAACTGCCATATCTCGCGAACGGATTGACCAATCCGCAAAATTTCTGTTGCATCTGAAAGTAGAAACTCGCCCGATTACAACGGTATGCGCACTATTCCTCTAGGCCGTTCTAGTTATTCGTGTCGAGCATCCGAACTGAGAAAATTTTGAGTTTCCCAAGCGTTTCTTACCTCCAAACTGCCATATCTCGCGAACGGATTGACCAATCCGCAAAATTTCTGTTGCATCTGAAAGTAGAAACTAGCCCGATTACAACGGTAGGTGTAGTTTTCCCCTAGGCCGTTGTAGTTATTCGTTTCGAGCATCAGAACTGCGAAAATTTTGAGTTTCTCAAGCGTTTCTTATATCCAAACGGCCATATCTCGCGAACGGATTGATCAATCCGCAAAATTTCTGTTGCATCTGAAAGTAGAAACTCGCCCGATTACAACGGTATGCGCACTTTTCCCCTAGGCTGTTCTTGTTATTCGTTTCGAGCATCAGAACTGCGAAAATTTTGAGTTTCTCAAGCGTTTCTTATCTCCAAACTGCTATATCTCGCGAACGGATTGATCAATCCGCAAAATTTCTGTTGCATCTGAAAGTAGAAACTCGCCCGATTACAACGGGAGGTGTAGTTTTCCCCTAGGCTGTTCTTGTTATTCGTTTCGAGCATCAGAACTGCGAAAATTTTGAGTTTCTCAAGCGTTTCTTATCTCCAAACTGCCATATCTCGCGAACGGATTGATCAATCCGCAAAATATCTGTGCCATCTGAAAGCAGAAACTCGCCCGATTACAACGGTATGCGTACTTCTCCCCTAGGCCGTTCTAGTCATTCGTTTGGAGCATCAGAACTGCGAAAATTTTGAGTTTCTCAAGCGTTTCTTATCTCCAAACTGCCATATCTGGCGAACGGATTGACCAATCCGCAAAATTTCTGTTGCATCTGAAAGTAGAAACACGCCCGATTACAACGGTATGCGCACTTTTCCTCTAGGCCGTTCTAGTTATTCGTTTCGAGCATCAGAACTGCGAAAATTTTGAGTTTCTCAAGCGTTTCTTATATCCAAACGGCCATATCTCGCGAACGGATTGATCAATCCGCAAAATTTCTGTTGCATCTGAAAGTAGAAACTCGCCCGATTACAACGGTATGCGCACTTTTCCCCTAGGCTGTTCTTGTTATTCGTATCGAGCATCAGAAATGCGAAAATTTTGAGTTTCACAAGCGTTTCTTACCTCCAAACTGCCATATCTCGCGAACGGATTGTCCAATCCGCAAAATTTATGTTGCATCTGAAAGTAGAAACTCGCCCGATTACAACGGTAGGTGTAGTTTTCCCCTAGGCCTTTCCAGTTATTCATTTCGAGCATCAGAACTGCGAAAATTTTGAGTTTCTGAAGCGTTTCTTACCTCCAAACTGCCATATCTCGCGAACGGATTGACCAATCCGCAAAATTTCTATTGCTTCTGAAAGTAGAAACTCGCCCGATTACAACGGTATGCGCACTTTTCCCCTAGGCTTTTCTAGTTATTCGTATCGAGCATCAGAAATGCGAAAATTTTGAGTTTCTCAAGCGTTTCTTATCTCCAAACTGCCATATCTCGCGAACGGATTGATCAATCCGCAAAATTTCTGTTGCATCTGAAAGTAGAAACTCGCCCGATTACAACGGGAGGTGTAGTTTTCCCCTAGGCCGTTCCAGTTATTCATTTCGAGCATCAGAACTGCGAAAATTTTGAGTTTCTGAAGCGTTTCTTACCTCCAAACTGCCATATCTCGCGAAGGGATTGACCAATCCGCAAAATTTCTGTTGCTTCTGAAAGTAGAAACTCGCCCGATTACAACGGTATGCGCACTTTTCCCCTAGGCTGTTCTAGTTATTCGTATCGAGCATCAGAATTGCGAAAATTTTGAGTTTCTCAAGCGTTTCTTACCTCCAAACTGCCATATCTCGCGAACGGATTGTCCAATCCGCAAAATTTCTGTTGCATCTGAAAGTAGAAACTCGCCCGATTACAACGGGAGGTGTAGTTTTCCCCTAGGCCGTTCCAGTTATTCATTTCGAGCATCAGAACTGCGAAAATTTTGAGTTTCTGAAGCGTTTCTTACCTCCAAACTGCCATATCTCGCGAAGGGATTGACCAATCCGCAAAATTTCTGTTGCTTCTGAAAGTAGAAACTCGCCCGATTACAACGGTATGCGCACTTTTCCCCTAGGCTGTTCTAGTTATTCGTATCGAGCATCAGAAATGCGAAAATTTTGAGTTTCTCAAGCGTTTCTTACCTCCAAACTGCCATATCTCGCGAACGGATTGTCCAATCCGCAAAATTTCTGTTGCATCTGAAAGTAGAAACTCGCCCGATTACAACGGTAGGTGTAGTTTTCCCCTAGGCCGTTCCAGTTATTCATTTCGAGCATCAGAACTGCGAAAATTTTGAGTTTCTGAAGCGTTTCTTACATCCAAACTGCCATATCTCGCGAACGGATTGACCAATCCGCAAAATTTCTGTTGCTTCTGAAAGTAGAAACTCGCCCGATTACAACGGTATGCGCACTTTTCCCCTAGGCTGTTCTAGTTATTCGTATCGAGCATCAGAAATGCGAAAATTTTGAGTTTCTCAAGCGTTTCTTACCTCCAAACTGCCATATCTCGCGAACGGATTGTCCAATCCGCAAAATTTCTGTTGCATCTGAAAGTAGAAACTCGCCCGATTACAACGGTAGGTGTAGTTTTCCCCTAGGCCGTTCCAGTTATTCATTTCGAGCATCAGAACTGCGAAAATTTTGAGTTTCTGAAGCGTTTCCTACCTCCAAACTGCCATATCTCGCGAACGGATTGACCAATCCGCAAAATTTCTGTTGCTTCTGAAAGTAGAAACTCGCCCGATTACAACGGTATGCGCACTTTTCCCCTAGGCTGTTCTAGTTATTCGTATCGAGCATCAGAAATGCGAAAATTTTGAGTTTCTCAAGCGTTTCTTACCTCCAAACTGCCATATCTCGCGAACGGATTGTCCAATCCGCAAAATTTCTGTTGCATCTGAAAGTAGAAACTCGCCCGATTACAACGGTAGGTGTAGTTTTCCCCTAGGCCGTTCCAGTTATTCATTTCGAGCATCAGAACTGCGAAAATTTTGAGTTTCTGAAGCGTTTCTTACATCCAAACTGCCATATCTCGCGAACGGATTGACCAATCCGCAAAATTTCTGTTGCTTCTGAAAGTAGAAACTCGCCCGATTACAACGGTATGCGCACTTTTCCCCTAGGCTGTTCTAGTTATTCGTATCGAGCATCAGAAATGCGAAAATTTTGAGTTTCTCAAGCGTTTCTTACCTCCAAACTGCCATATCTCGCGAACGGATTGTCCAATCCGCAAAATTTCTGTTGCATCTGAAAGTAGAAACTCGCCCGATTACAACGGTAGGTGTAGTTTTCCCCTAGGCCGTTCCAGTTATTCATTTCGAGCATCAGAACTGCGAAAATTTTGAGTTTCTGAAGCGTTTCCTACCTCCAAACTGCCATATCTCGCGAACGGATTGACCAATCCGCAAAATTTCTGTTGCTTCTGAAAGTAGAAACTCGCCCGATTACAACGGTATGCGCACTTTTCCCCTAGGCTGTTCTAGTTATTCGTATCGAGCATCAGAAATGCGAAAATTTTGAGTTTCTCAAGCGTTTCTTACCTCCAAACTGCCATATCTCGCGAACGGATTGTCCAATCCGCAAAATTTCTGTTGCATCTGAAAGTAGAAACTCGCCCGATTACAACGGTAGGTGTAGTTTTCCCCTAGGCCGTTCCAGTTATTCATTTCGAGCATCAGAACTGCGAAAATTTTGAGTTTCTCAAGCGTTTCTTATATCCAAACGGCCATATCTCGCGAACGGATTGATCAATCCGCAAAATTTCTGTTGCATCTGAAAGTAGAAACTCGCCCGATTACAACGGTATGCGCACTTTTCCCCTAGGCTGTTCTTGTTATTCGTTTCGAGCATCAGAACTGCGAAAATTTTGAGTTTCTCAAGCGTTTCTTATCTCCAAACTGCTATATCTCGCGAACGGATTGATCAATCCGCAAAATTTCTGTTGCATCTGAAAGTAGAAACTCGCCCGATTACAACGGGAGGTGTAGTTTTCCCCTAGGCTGTTCTTGTTATTCGTTTCGAGCATCAGAACTGCGAAAATTTTGAGTTTCTCAAGCGTTTCTTATCTCCAAACTGCCATATCTCGCGAACGGATTGATCAATCCGCAAAATATCTGTGCCATCTGAAAGCAGAAACTCGCCCGATTACAACGGTATGCGTACTTCTCCCCTAGGCCGTTCTAGTCATTCGTTTGGAGCATCAGAACTGCGAAAATTTTGAGTTTCTCAAGCGTTTCTTATCTCCAAACTGCCATATCTGGCGAACGGATTGACCAATCCGCAAAATTTCTGTTGCATCTGAAAGTAGAAACACGCCCGATTACAACGGTATGCGCACTTTTCCTCTAGGCCGTTCTAGTTATTCGTTTCGAGCATCAGAACTGCGAAAATTTTGAGTTTCTCAAGCGTTTCTTATATCCAAACGGCCATATCTCGCGAACGGATTGATCAATCCGCAAAATTTCTGTTGCATCTGAAAGTAGAAACTCGCCCGATTACAACGGTATGCGCACTTTTCCCCTAGGCTGTTCTTGTTATTCGTATCGAGCATCAGAAATGCGAAAATTTTGAGTTTCACAAGCGTTTCTTACCTCCAAACTGCCATATCTCGCGAACGGATTGTCCAATCCGCAAAATTTATGTTGCATCTGAAAGTAGAAACTCGCCCGATTACAACGGTAGGTGTAGTTTTCCCCTAGGCCTTTCCAGTTATTCATTTCGAGCATCAGAACTGCGAAAATTTTGAGTTTCTGAAGCGTTTCTTACCTCCAAACTGCCATATCTCGCGAACGGATTGACCAATCCGCAAAATTTCTATTGCTTCTGAAAGTAGAAACTCGCCCGATTACAACGGTATGCGCACTTTTCCCCTAGGCTTTTCTAGTTATTCGTATCGAGCATCAGAAATGCGAAAATTTTGAGTTTCTCAAGCGTTTCTTATCTCCAAACTGCCATATCTCGCGAACGGATTGATCAATCCGCAAAATTTCTGTTGCATCTGAAAGTAGAAACTCGCCCGATTACAACGGGAGGTGTAGTTTTCCCCTAGGCCGTTCCAGTTATTCATTTCGAGCATCAGAACTGCGAAAATTTTGAGTTTCTGAAGCGTTTCTTACCTCCAAACTGCCATATCTCGCGAAGGGATTGACCAATCCGCAAAATTTCTGTTGCTTCTGAAAGTAGAAACTCGCCCGATTACAACGGTATGCGCACTTTTCCCCTAGGCTGTTCTAGTTATTCGTATCGAGCATCAGAATTGCGAAAATTTTGAGTTTCTCAAGCGTTTCTTACCTCCAAACTGCCATATCTCGCGAACGGATTGTCCAATCCGCAAAATTTCTGTTGCATCTGAAAGTAGAAACTCGCCCGATTACAACGGGAGGTGTAGTTTTCCCCTAGGCCGTTCCAGTTATTCATTTCGAGCATCAGAACTGCGAAAATTTTGAGTTTCTGAAGCGTTTCTTACCTCCAAACTGCCATATCTCGCGAAGGGATTGACCAATCCGCAAAATTTCTGTTGCTTCTGAAAGTAGAAACTCGCCCGATTACAACGGTATGCGCACTTTTCCCCTAGGCTGTTCTAGTTATTCGTATCGAGCATCAGAAATGCGAAAATTTTGAGTTTCTCAAGCGTTTCTTACCTCCAAACTGCCATATCTCGCGAACGGATTGTCCAATCCGCAAAATTTCTGTTGCATCTGAAAGTAGAAACTCGCCCGATTACAACGGTAGGTGTAGTTTTCCCCTAGGCCGTTCCAGTTATTCATTTCGAGCATCAGAACTGCGAAAATTTTGAGTTTCTGAAGCGTTTCTTACATCCAAACTGCCATATCTCGCGAACGGATTGACCAATCCGCAAAATTTCTGTTGCTTCTGAAAGTAGAAACTCGCCCGATTACAACGGTATGCGCACTTTTCCCCTAGGCTGTTCTAGTTATTCGTATCGAGCATCAGAAATGCGAAAATTTTGAGTTTCTCAAGCGTTTCTTACCTCCAAACTGCCATATCTCGCGAACGGATTGTCCAATCCGCAAAATTTCTGTTGCATCTGAAAGTAGAAACTCGCCCGATTACAACGGTAGGTGTAGTTTTCCCCTAGGCCGTTCCAGTTATTCATTTCGAGCATCAGAACTGCGAAAATTTTGAGTTTCTGAAGCGTTTCCTACCTCCAAACTGCCATATCTCGCGAACGGATTGACCAATCCGCAAAATTTCTGTTGCTTCTGAAAGTAGAAACTCGCCCGATTACAACGGTATGCGCACTTTTCCCCTAGGCTGTTCTAGTTATTCGTATCGAGCATCAGAAATGCGAAAATTTTGAGTTTCTCAAGCGTTTCTTACCTCCAAACTGCCATATCTCGCGAACGGATTGTCCAATCCGCAAAATTTCTGTTGCATCTGAAAGTAGAAACTCGCCCGATTACAACGGTAGGTGTAGTTTTCCCCTAGGCCGTTCCAGTTATTCATTTCGAGCATCAGAACTGCGAAAATTTTGAGTTTCTGAAGCGTTTCTTACATCCAAACTGCCATATCTCGCGAACGGATTGACCAATCCGCAAAATTTCTGTTGCTTCTGAAAGTAGAAACTCGCCCGATTACAACGGTATGCGCACTTTTCCCCTAGGCTGTTCTAGTTATTCGTATCGAGCATCAGAAATGCGAAAATTTTGAGTTTCTCAAGCGTTTCTTACCTCCAAACTGCCATATCTCGCGAACGGATTGTCCAATCCGCAAAATTTCTGTTGCATCTGAAAGTAGAAACTCGCCCGATTACAACGGTAGGTGTAGTTTTCCCCTAGGCCGTTCCAGTTATTCATTTCGAGCATCAGAACTGCGAAAATTTTGAGTTTCTGAAGCGTTTCCTACCTCCAAACTGCCATATCTCGCGAACGGATTGACCAATCCGCAAAATTTCTGTTGCTTCTGAAAGTAGAAACTCGCCCGATTACAACGGTATGCGCACTTTTCCCCTAGGCTGTTCTAGTTATTCGTATCGAGCATCAGAAATGCGAAAATTTTGAGTTTCTCAAGCGTTTCTTACCTCCAAACTGCCATATCTCGCGAACGGATTGTCCAATCCGCAAAATTTCTGTTGCATCTGAAAGTAGAAACTCGCCCGATTACAACGGTAGGTGTAGTTTTCCCCTAGGCCGTTCCAGTTATTCATTTCGAGCATCAGAACTGCGAAAATTTTGAGTTTCTGAAGCGTTTCCTACCTCCAAACTGCCATATCTCGCGAACGGATTGACCAATCCGCAAAATTTCTGTTGCTTCTGAAAGTAGAAACTCGCCCCATTACAACGGTATGCGCACTTTTCCTCTAGGCCGTTCTAGTTATTCGTGTCGAGCATCCGAACTGAGAAAATTTTGAGTTTCCCAAGCGTTTCTTACCTCCAAACTGCCATATCTCGCGAACGGATTGACCAATCCGCAAAATTTCTGTTGCATCTGAAAGTAGAAACTAGCCCGATTACAACGGTAGGTGTAGTTTTCCCCTAGGCCGTTCTAGTTATTCGTTTCGAGCATCAGAACTGCGAAAATTTTGAGTTTCTCAAGCGTTTCTTATCTCCAAACTGCCATATCTCGCGAACGGATTGATCAATCCGCAAAATTTCTGTTGCATCTGAAAGTAGAAACTCGCCCGATTACAACGGGAGGTGTAGTTTTCCCCTAGGCTGTTCTTGTTATTCGTTTCGAGCAATAGAACTGCGAAAATTTTGAGTTTCTCAAGCGTTTCTTATCTCCAAACTGCCATATCTCGCGAACGGATTGATCAATCCGCAAAATTTCTGTTGCATCTGAAAGTAGAAACTCGCCCGATTACAACGGGAGGTGTAGTTTTCCCCTAGGCCGTTCCAGTTATTCATTTCGAGCATCAGAACTGCGAAAATTTTGAGTTTCTGAAGCGTTTCTTACATCCAAACTGCCATATCTCGCGAAGGGATTGACCAATCCGCAAAATTTCTGTTGCTTCTGAAAGTAGAAACTCGCCCGATTACAACGGTATGCGCACTTTTCCCCTAGGCTGTTCTAGTTATTCGTATCGAGCATCAGAAATGCGAAAATTTTGAGTTTCTCAAGCGTTTCTTACCTCCAAACTGCCATATCTCACGAACGGATTGTCCAATCCGCAAAATTTCTGTTGCATCTGAAAGTAGAAACTCGCCCGATTACAACGGTAGGTGTAGTTTTCCCCTAGGCCGTTCTAGTTATTCGTTTCGATCATCAAAAATGCGAAAATTTTGAGTTTCTCAAGCGTTTCTTGCCTCCAAACTGCCATATCTCGCGAACGGATTGACCAATCCGCAAAATTTCTGTTGCATCTGAAAGTAGAAACTCGCCCGATTACAACGGTATGCGCACTTTTCCTCTAGGCCGTTCTAGTTATTCGTGTCGAGCATCCGAACTGAGAAAATTTTGAGTTTCCCAAGCGTTTCTTACCTCCAAACTGCCATATCTCGCGAACGGATTGACCATTCCGCAAAATTTCTGTTGCTTCTGAAAGTAGAAACTCGCCCGATTACAACGGTAGGTGTAGTTTTCCCCTAGGCCGTTCTAGTTATTCGTTTCGAGCATCAGAACTGCGAAAATTTTGAGTTTCTCAAGCGTTTCTTACCTCCAAACTGCCATATCTCGCGAACGGATTGTCCAATCCGCAAAATTTCTGTTGCATCTGAAAGAAGAAACTCGCCCGATTACAACGGTAGGTGTAGTTTTCCCCTAGGCCGTTCCAGTTATTCATTTCGAGCATCAGAACTGCGAAAATTTTGAGTTTCTGATGCGTTTCTTACCTCCAAACTGTCATATCTCGCGAACGGATTGACCAATCCGCAAAATTTCTGTTGCTTCTGAAAGTAGAAACTCGCCCGATTATAACGGTAGGTGTAGTTTTCCCCTAGGCCGTTCTAGTTATTCGTTTCGAGCATCAGAACTGCGAAAATTTTGAGTTTCTCAAGCGTTTCTTACCTCCAAACTGCCATATCTCGCGAACGGATTGTCCAATCCGCAAAATTTCTGTTGCATCTGAAAGAAGAAACTCGCCCGATTACAACGGTAGGTGTAGTTTTCCCCTAGGCCGTTCCAGTTATTCATTTCGAGCATCAGAACTGCGAAAATTTTGAGTTTCTGAAGCGTTTCTTACCTCCAAACTGCCATATCTCGCGAACGGATTGACCATTCCGCAAAATTTCTGTTGCTTCTGAAAGTAGAAACTCGCCCGATTACAACGGTAGGTGTAGTTTTCCCCTAGGCCGTTCCAGTTATTCATTTCGAGCATCAGAACTGCGAAAATTTTGAGTTTCTGAAGCGTTTCTTGCCTCCAAACTGCCATATCTCGCGATGGGATTGACCAATCCGCAAAATTTTTGTTGCTTCTGAAAGTAGAAACTCGCCCGATTACAACGGTATGCGCACTTTTCCCCTAGGCTGTTCTAGTTATTCGTGTCGAGCATCCGAACTGAGAAAATTTTGAGTTTCCCAAGCGTTTCTTACCTCCAAACTGCCATATCTCGCGAACGGATTGACCAATCCGCAAAATTTCTGTTGCATCTGAAAGTAGAAACTAGCCCGATTACAACGGTAGGTGTAGTTTTCCCCTAGACCGTTCTAGTTATTCGTTTCGAGCATCAGAACTGCGAAAATTTTGAGTTTCTCAAGCGTTTCTTATCTCCAAACGGCCATATCTCGCGAACGGATTGATCAATCCGCAAAATTTCTGTTGCATCTGAAAGTAGAAACTCGCCCGATTACAACGGTAGGTGTAGTATTCCCCTAGGCCGTTCTAGTTATTCGTTTCGAGCATCAGAACTGCGAAAATTTTGAGTTTCTCAAGCGTTTCTTGCCTCCAAACTGCCATATCTCGCGAACGGATTGACCAATCCGCAAAATTTCTGTTGCATCTGAAAGTAGAAACTAGCCCGATTACAACGGTAGGTGTAGTTTTCCCCTAGACCGTTCTAGTTATTCGTTTCGAGCATCAGAACTGCGAAAATTTTGAGTTTCTCAAGCGTTTCTTATCTCCAAACGGCCATATCTCGCGAACGGATTGATCAATCCGCAAAATTTCGGTTGCTTCTGAAAGTAGAAACTCGCCCGATCACAACGGTATGCGCACCTTTCCCCTAGGCCGTTCTAGTTATTCGTTTCGAGCATCAAAAATGCGAAAATTTTGAGTTTCTCAAGCGTTTCTTGCCTCCAAACTGCCATATCTCGCGAACGGATTGAACAATCCGCAAAATTTCTGTTTCATCTGAAAGTAGAAACTCGCCCGATTACAACGGTATGCGCACTTTTCCTCTAGGCCGTTCTAGTTATTCGTGTCGAGCATCCGAACTGAGAAAATTTTGAGTTTCCCAAGCGTTTCTTACCTCCAAACTGCCATATCTCGCGAACGGATTGACCAATCCGCAAAATTTCTGTTGCATCTGAAAGTAGAAACTAGCCCGATTACAACGGTAGGAGTAGTTTTCCCCTAGGCCGTTCTAGTTATTCGTTTCGAGCATCAGAACTGCGAAAATTTTGAGTTTCTCAAGCGTTTCTTATCTCCAAACGGCCATATCTCGCGAACGGATTGATCAATCCGCAAAATTTCTGTTGCATCTGAAAGTAGAAACTCGCCGGATTACAACGGTATGCGCACTTTTCCCCTAGGCTGTTTTTGTTATTCGTTTCGAGCATCAGAACTGCGAAAATTTTGAGTTTCTCAAGCGTTTCTTATCTCCAAACTGCCATATCACGCGAACGGATTGATCAATCCGCAAAATATCTGTTGCATCTGAAAGTAGAAACTCGCCCGATTACAACGGGAGGTGTAGTTTTCCCCTAGGCCGTTCCAGTTATTCATTTCGAGCATCAGAACTGCGAAAATTTTGAGTTTCTCAAGCGTTTCTTACCTCCAAACTGCCATATCTCGCGAAGGGATTGACCAATCCGCAAAATTTCTGTCGCTTCTGAAAGTAGAAACTCGCCCGATGACAACGGTATGCGCACTTTTCCCCTAGGCTGTTCTAGTTATTCGTATCGAGCATCAGAAATGCGAAAATTTTGAGTTTCTCAAGCGTTTCTTACCTCCAAACTGCCATATCTCGCGAACGGATTGACCAATCCGCAAAATTTCTGTTGCTTCTGAAAGTAGAAACTCGCCCGATTACAACGGTATGCGCACTTTTCCCCTAGGCTGTTCTAGTTATTCGTATCGAGCATCAGAAATGCGAAAATTTTGAGTTTCTCAAGCGTTTCTTACCTCCAAACTGCCATATCTCGCGAACGGATTGACCAATCCGCAAAATTTCTGTTGCTTCTGAAAGTAGAAACTAGCCCGATTACAACGGTAGGAGTAGTTTTCCCCTAGGCCGTTCTAGTTATTCGTTTCGAGCATCAGAACTGCGAAAATTTTGAGTTTCTCAAGCGTTTCTTATCTCCAAACGGCCATATCTCGCGAACGGATTGATCAATCCGCAAAATATCTGTTGCATCTGAAAGTAGAAACTCGCCCGATTACAACGGGAGGTGTAGTATTCCCCTAGGCCGTTCTAGTTATTCGTATCGAGCATCAGAAATACGAAAATTTTGAGTTTCACAAGCGTTTCTTACCTCCAAACGGCCATATCTCGCGAACGGATTGATCAATCCGCAGAATTTCTGTTGCATCTGAAAGTAGAAACTCGCCCGATTACAACGGTAGGTGTAGTATTCCCCTAGGCCGTTCTAGTTATTCGTTTCGAGCATCAGAACTGCGAAAATTTTGAGTTTCTCAAGCGTTTCTTACCTCCAAACTGCCATATCTCGCGAACGGATTGTCCAATCCGCAAAATTTCTGTTGCATCTGAAAGTAGAAACTCGCCCGATTACAACGGTAGGTGTAGTTTTCCCCTAGGCCGTTCCAGTTATTCATTTCGAGCATCAGAACTGCGAAAATTTTGAGTTTCTCAAGCGTTTCTTATCTCCAAAATGCCATATCTCGCGAACGGATTGATCAATCCGCAAAATTTCTGTTGCATCTGAAAGTAGAAACTCGCCCGATTACAACGGTAGGTGTAGTTTTCCCCTAGGCCGTTCTAGTTATACGTGTCGAGCATCAGGACTGCGAAAATTTTGTGTTTCTCAAGCGTTTCTTACCTCCAAACTGCCATATCTCGCGAACGGATTGACCAATCCGCAAAATTTCTGTTGCATCTGAAAGTAGAAACTCGCCCGATTACCACGGTAGTTCTAGTTTTCCACTAGGCCGTTCTAGTTATTCGTTTCGAGCATCAGAACTGCGAAAATTTTGAGTTTCTCAAGCGTTTCTTACCTCCAAACTGCCATATCTCGCGAACGGATTGACCAATCCGCAAAATTTCTGTTGCATCTGAAAGTAGAAACTCGCCTGATTACAACGGTATGCGCACTTTTCCCCTAGGCCGTTCTAGTTACTCGTTTCGAGCATCAAAACTGCAAAAATTTTGAGTTTCTCAAGCGTTTCTTATCTCCTAACTGCCATATCTCGCGAACGGATTGATCAATCCGCAAAATTTCTGTGCCATCTGAAAGTAGAAACTCGCCCGATTACAACGGTATGCGCACTTTTCCCCTAGGCCGTTCTAGTTATTCGTTTCGAGCATCAAAAATGCGAAAATTTTGAGTTTCTCAAGCGTTTCTTGCCTCCAAACTGCCATATCTCGCGAACGGATTAAACAATCCGCAAAATTTCTGTTTCATCTGAAAGTAGAAACTCGCCCGATTACAACGGTATGCGCACTTTTCCTCTAGGCCGTTCTAGTTATTCGTGTCGAGCATCCGAACTGAGAAAATTTTGAGTTTCCCAAGCGTTTCTTACCTCCAAACTGCCATATCTCGCGAACGGATTGACCAATCCGCAAAATTTCTGTTGCATCTGAAAGTAGAAACTAGCCCGATTACAACGGTAGGAGTAGTTTTCCCCTAGGCCGTTCTAGTTATTCGTTTCGAGCATCAGAACTGCGAAAATTTTGAGTTTCTCAAGCGTTTCTTATCTCCAAACGGCCATATCTCGCGAACGGATTGATCAATCCGCAAAATTTCTGTTGCATCTGAAAGTAGAAACTCGCCGGATTACAACGGTATGCGCACTTTTCCCCTAGGCTGTTTTTGTTATTCGTTTCGAGCATCAGAACTGCGAAAATTTTGAGTTTCTCAAGCGTTTCTTATCTCCAAACTGCCATATCACGCGAACGGATTGATCAATCCGCAAAATTTCTGTTGCATCTGAAAGTAGAAACTCGCCCGATTACAACGGGAGGTGTAGTTTTCCCCTAGGCCGTTCCAGTTATTCATTTCGAGCATCAGAACTGCGAAAATTTTGAGTTTCTCAAGCGTTTCTTACCTCCAAACTGCCATATCTCGCGAAGGGATTGACCAATCCGCAAAATTTTTGTTGCTTCTGAAAGTAGAAACTCGCCCGATTACAACGGTATGCGCACTTTTCCCCTAGGCTGTTCTAGTTATTCGTATCGAGCATCAGAAATGCGAAAATTTTGAGTTTCTCAAGCGTTTCTTACCTCCAAACTGCCATATCTCGCGAACGGATTGACCATTCCGCAAAATTTCTGTTGCTTCTGAAAGTAGAAACTCGCCCGATTACAACGGTAGGTGTAGTTTTCCCCTAGGCCGTTCTAGTTATTCGTTTCGAGCATCAGAACTGCGAAAATTTTGAGTTTCTCAAGCGTTTCTTACCTCCAAACTGCCATATCTCGCGAACGGATTGACCAATCCGCAAAATTTCTGTCGCTTCTGAAAGTAGAAACTCGCCCGATGACAACGGTATGCGCACTTTTCCCCTAGGCTGTTCTAGTTATTCGTATCGAGCATCAGAAATGCGAAAATTTTGAGTTTCTCAAGCGTTTCTTACCTCCAAACTGCCATATCTCGCGAACGGATTGACCAATCCGCAAAATTTCTGTTGCTTCTGAAAGTAGAAACTCGCCCGATTACAACGGTATGCGCACTTTTCCCCTAGGCTGTTCTAGTTATTCGTATCGAGCATCAGAAATGCGAAAATTTTGAGTTTCACAAGCGTTTCTTACCTCCAAACTGCCATATCTCGCGAACGGATGGTCCAATCCGCAAAATTTCTGTTGCATCTGAAAGTAGAAACTCGCCCGATTACAACGGTAGGTGTAGTATTCCCCTAGGCCGTTCTAGTTATTCGTATCGAGCATCAGAAATGCGAAAATTTTGAGTTTCACAAGCGTTTCTTACCTCCAAACGGCCATATCTCGCGAACGGATTGATCAATCCGCAGAATTTCTGTTGCATCTGAAAGTAGAAACTCGCCCGATTACAACGGTAGGTGTAGTATTCCCCTAGGCCGTTCTAGTTATTCGTTTCGAGCATCAGAACTGCGAAAATTTTGAGTTTCTCAAGCGTTTCTTACCTCCAAACTGCCATATCTCGCGAACGGATTAACCAATCCGCAAAATTTCTGTTGCATCTGAAAGTAGAAACTCGCCCGATTACAACGGTATGCGCACTTTTCCCCTAGGCCGTTCTAGTTACTCGTTTCGAGCATCAGAACTGCGAAAATTTTGAGTTTCTCAAGCGTTTCTTATCTCCAAACTGCCATATCTCGCGAACGGATTGATCAATCCGCAAAATTTGTGTTGCATCTGAAAGTAGAAACTCGCCCGATTACAACGGTAGGTGTAGTTTTCCCCTAGGCCGTTCTAGTTATTCGTGTCGAGCATCAGACCTGCGAAAATTTTGAGTTTCTCAAGCGTTTCTTACCTCCAAACTGCCATATCTCGCGAACGGATTGACCAATCCGCAAAATTTCTGTTGCATCTGAAAGTAGAAACTCGCCCGATTACCACGGTAGTTCTAGTTTTCCCCTAGGCCGTTCTAGTTATTCGTTTCGAGCATCAGAACTGCGAAAATTTTGAGTTTCTCAAGCGTTTCTTACCTCCAAACTGCCATATCTCGCGAACGGATTGACCAATCCGCAAAATTTCTGTTGCATCTGAAAGTAGAAACTCGCCCGATTACAACGGTATGCGCACTTTTCCCCTAGGCCGTTCTAGTTACTCGTTTCGAGCATCAGAACTGCGAAAATTTTGAGTTTCTCAAGCGTTTCTTATCTCCAAACTGCCATATCTCGCGAACGGATTGATCAATCCGCAAAATTTCTGTTGCATCTGAAAGTAGAAACTCGCCCGATTACAACGGTAGGTGTAGTTTTCCCCTAGGCCGTTCTAGTTATACGTGTCGAGCATCAGGACTGCGAAAATTTTGTGTTTCTCAAGCGTTTCTTACCTCCAAACTGCCATATCTCGCGAACGGATTGACCAATCCGCAAAATTTCTGTTGCATCTGAAAGTAGAAACTCGCCCGATTACCACGGTAGTTCTAGTTTTCCACTGGGCCGTTCTAGTTATTCGTTTCGAGCATCAGAACTGCGAAAATTTTGAGTTTCTCAAGCGTTTCTTACCTCCAAACTGCCATATCTCGCGAACGGATTGACCAATCCGCAAAATTTCTGTTGCATCTGAAAGTAGAAACTCGCCTGATTACAACGGTATGCGCACTTTTCCCCTAGGCCGTTCTAGTTACTCGTTTCGAGCATCAAAACTGCAAAAATTTTGAGTTTCTCAAGCGTTTCTTATCTCCTAACTGCCATATCTCGCGAACGGATTGATCAATCCGCAAAATTTCTGTGCCATCTGAAAGTAGAAACTCGCCCGATTACAACGGTATGCGTACTTCGCCCCCAGGCCGTTCTAGTCATTCGTTTCGAGCATCAGAACTGCGAAAATTTTGAGTTTCTCAAGCGATTCTTACCTCCAAACTGCCATATCTCGCGAACGGATTGACCAATCCGCAAAATTTCTGTTGCATCTGAAAGTAGAAACTCGCCCGATTACAACGGTATGCGCACTTTTCCCCTAGGCCGTTCTAGTTACTCGTTTCGAGCATCAGAACTGCGAAAATTTTGAGTTTCTCAAGCGTTTCTTATCTCCAAACTGCCATATCTCGCGAACGGATTGATCAATCCGCAAAATTTCTGTTGCATCTGAAAGTAGAAACTCGCCCGATTACAACGGCAGGTGTAGTTTTCCCCTAGGCCGTTCTAGTTATTCGTGTCGAGCATCAGACCTGCGAAAATTTTGAGTTTCTCAAGCGTTTCTTACCTCCAAACTGCCATATCTCGCGAACGGATTGACCAATCCGCAAAATTTCTGTTGCATCTGAAAGTAGAAACTCGCCCGATTACCACGGTAGTTCTAGTTTTCCCCTAGGCCTTTCTAGTTATTCGTTTCGAGCATCAGAACTGCGAAAATTTTGAGTTTCTCAAGCGTTTCTTACCTCCAAACTGCCATATCTCGCGAACGGATTGACCAATCCGCAAAATTTCTGTTGCATCTGAAGTAGAAACTTGCCCGATTACAACGGTATGCGCACTTTTCCCCTAGGCCGTTCTAGTTATTCGTATCGAGCATCAGAAATGCGAAAATTTTGAGTTTCTCAAGCGTTTCTTACCTCCAAACTGCCATATCTCGCGAACGGATTGATCAATCCGCAACATTTCTGTTGCATCTGAAAGTAGAAACTCGCCCGATTACAACGGTATGCGCACTTTTCCCCTAGGCGGTTCTAATTATTCGTTTCGAGCATCAAAACTGCAAAAATTTTGAGTTTCTCAAGCGTTTCTTATCTCCTAACTGCCATATCTCGCGAACGGATTGATCAATCCGCAAAATTTCTGTGCCATCTGAAAGTAGAAACTCGCCCGATTACAACGGTATGCGTACTTCGCCCCTAGGCCGTTCTAGTCATTCGTTTCGAGCATCAGAACTGCGAAAATTTTGAGTTTCTCAAGCGATTCTTACCTCCAAACTGCCATATCTCGCGAACGGATTGACCAATCCGCAAAATTTCTGTTGCATCTGAAAGTAGAAACTCGCCCGATTACCACGGTAGTTCTAGTTTTCCCCTAGGCCGTTCTAGTTATTCGTTTCGAGCATCAGAACTGCGAAAATTTTGAGTTTCTCAAGCGTTTCTTACCTCCAAACTGCCATATCTCGCGAACGGATTGACCAATCCGCAAAATTTCTGTTGCATCTGAAAGTAGAAACTCGCCCGATTACAACGGTATGCGCACTTTTCCCCTAGGCCGTTCTAGTTATTCGTATCGAGCATCAGAAATGCGAAAATTTTGAGTTTCTCAAGCGTTTCTTACTTCCAAACTGCCATATCTCGCGAACGGATTGATCAATCCGCAACATTTCTGTTGCACCTGAAAGTAGAAACTCGCCCGATTACAACGGTATGCGCACTTTTCCCCTAGGCGGTTCTAATTATTCGTTTCGAGCATCAAAACTGCAAAAATTTTGAGTTTCTCAAGCGTTTCTTATCTCCTAACTGCCATATCTCGCGAACGGATTGATCAATCCGCAAAATTTCTGTGCCATCTGAAAGTAGAAACTCGCCCGATTACAACGGTATGCGTACTTCGCCCCTAGGCCGTTCTAGTCATTCGTTTCGAGCATCAGAACTGCGAAAATTTTGAGTTTCTCAAGCGATTCTTACCTCCAAACTGCCATATCTCGCGAACGGATTGACCAATCCGCAAAATTTCTGTTGCTTCTGAAAGTAGAAACTCGCCCGATTACAACGGTATGCGAACTTTTCCCCTAGGCCGTTCTAGTTATTCGTATCGAGCATCAGAAATGCGAAAATTTTGAGTTTCTCAAGCGTTTCTTACCTCCAAACTGCCATATCTCGCGAACGGATTGACCAATCCGCAAAATTTCTGTTGTTTCTGAAAGTAGAAACTCGCCCGATTACAACGGTATGCCCACTTTTCCCTTAGGCCGTTCTAGTTATTCGTATCGAGCATCAGAAATGCGAAAATTTTGAGTTTCTCAAGCGTTTCTTATATCCAAACTGCCATATCTCGCGAACGGATTGATCAATCCGCAAAATTTCTGTTGCATCTGAAAGTAGAAACTCGCCCGATTACAACGGTATGCGGACTTTTCCCCTAGGCGGTTCTAGTTATTCGTTTCGAGCATCAGAACTGCGAAAATTTTGAGTTTCTCAAGCGTTTCTTATATCCACACTGCCATATCTCGCGAACGGATTGATCAATCCGCAAAGTTTCTGTTGCATCTGAAAGTGGAAACTCGCCCGATTACAACGGTATGCGCACTTTTCCCCTAGGCGGTTCTAGTTATTCGTTTCGAGCATCAGAACTGCGAAAATTTTGAGTTTCTCAAGCGTTTCTTACCTCCAAACTGCCATATCTCGCGAACGGATTGACCAATTCGCAAAATTTCTGTTGCATCTGAAAGTAGAAACTCGCCCGATGACAACGGTATGCGCACTTTTCCCCTAGGCCGTTCTAGTTACTCGTTTCGAGCAACAAAACTGCAAAAATTTTGAGTTTCTCAAGCGTTTCTTATCTCCAAACTGCCATATCTCGCGAACGGATTGATCAATCCGCAAAATTTCTGTGCCATCTGAAAGTAGAAACTCGCCCGATTACAACGGTATGCGTACTTCGCCCCTAGGCCGTTCTAGTCATTCGTTTCGAGCATCAGAAATGCGAAAATTTTGAGTTTCTCAAGCGTTTCTTACCTCCAAACTGCCATATCTCGCGAACGGATTGATCAATCCGCAAAATTTCTGGTGCATCTGAAAGTAGAAACTCGCCCGATTACAACGGTAGGTGTAGTTTTCCCCTAGGCCGTTCTAGTTATTCGTTTCGAGCATCAGAACTGCGAAAATTTTGAGTTTCTCAAGCGTTTCTTACCTCCAAACTGCCATATCTCGCGAACGGATTGACCAATCCGCAAAATTTCTGTTGCATCTGAAAGTAGAAACTCGCCCGATTACAACGGTATGCGCACTTTTCCCCTAGGCCGTCCTAGTTATTCGTGTCGAGCATCAGAACTGCGAAAATTTTGAGTTTCTCAAGCGTTTCTTACCTCCAAACTGGCATATCTCGCGAACGGATTGACCAATCCGCAAAATTTCTGTTGCATCTGAAAGTAGAAACTCGCCCGATTACAACGGTAGTTCTAGTTTTCCCCTAGGCCGTTCTAGTTATTCGTTTCGAGCATCAGAACTGCGAAAATTTTGAGTTTCTCAAGCGTTTCTTATCTCCAAACTGCCATATCTCGCGAACGGATTGATCAATCCGCAAAAGTTCTGTTGCATCTGAAAGTAGAAACTCGCCCGATTACAACGGGAGGTGTAGTTTTCCCCTAGGCCGTTCCAGTTATTCATTTCGAGCATCAGAACTGCGAAAATTTTGAGTTTCTGAAGCGTTTCTTGTCTCCAAACGGCCATATCTCGCGAACGGATTGATCAATCCGCAAAATTTCTGTTGCATCTGAAAGTAGAAACTCGCCCGATTACAACGGTATGCGCACTTTTCCCCTAGGCTGTTCTTGTTATTCGTTTCGAGCAATAGAACTGCGAAAATTTTGAGTTTCTCAAGCGTTTCTTATCTCCAAACTGCCATATCTCGCGAACGGATTGATCAATCCGCAAAATTTCTGTTGCATCTGAAAGTAGAAACTCGCCCGATTACAACGGGAGGTGTAGTTTTCCCCTAGGCCGTTCCACTTATTCATTTCGAGCATCAGAACTGCGAAAATTTTGAGTTTCTGAAGCGTTTCTTACATCCAAACTGCCATATCTCGCGAAGGGATTGACCAATCCGCAAAATTTCTGTTGCTTCTGAAAGTAGAAACTCGCCCGATTACAACGGTATGCGCACTTTTCCCCTAGGCTGTTCTAGTTATTCGTATCGAGCATCAGAAATGCGAAAATTTTGAGTTTCTCAAGCGTTTCTTACCTCCAAACTGCCATATCTCACGAACGGATTGTCCAATCCGCAAAATTTCTGTTGCATCTGAAAGTAGAAACTCGCCCGATTACAACGGTAGGTGTAGTTTTCCCCTAGGCCGTTCTAGTTATTCGTTTCGATCATCAAAAATGCGAAAATTTTGAGTTTCTCAAGCGTTTCTTGCCTCCAAACTGCCATATCTCGCGAACGGATTGACCAATCCGCAAAATTTCTGTTGCATCTGAAAGTAGAAACTCGCCCGATTACAACGGTATGCGCACTTTTCCTCTAGGCCGTTCTAGTTATTCGTGTCGAGCATCCGAACTGAGAAAATTTTGAGTTTCCCAAGCGTTTCTTACCTCCAAACTGCCATATCTCGCGAACGGATTGACCATTCCGCAAAATTTCTGTTGCTTCTGAAAGTAGAAACTCGCCCGATTACAACGGTAGGTGTAGTTTTCCCCTAGGCCGTTCTAGTTATTCGTTTCGAGCATCAGAACTGCGAAAATTTTGAGTTTCTCAAGCGTTTCTTACCTCCAAACTGCCATATCTCGCGAACGGATTGTCCAATCCGCAAAATTTCTGTTGCATCTGAAAGAAGAAACTCGCCCGATTACAACGGTAGGTGTAGTTTTCCCCTAGGCCGTTCCAGTTATTCATTTCGAGCATCAGAACTGCGAAAATTTTGAGTTTCTGATGCGTTTCTTACCTCCAAACTGTCATATCTCGCGAACGGATTGACCAATCCGCAAAATTTCTGTTGCTTCTGAAAGTAGAAACTCGCCCGATTATAACGGTAGGTGTAGTTTTCCCCTAGGCCGTTCTAGTTATTCGTTTCGAGCATCAGAACTGCGAAAATTTTGAGTTTCTCAAGCGTTTCTTACCTCCAAACTGCCATATCTCGCGAACGGATTGTCCAATCCGCAAAATTTCTGTTGCATCTGAAAGAAGAAACTCGCCCGATTACAACGGTAGGTGTAGTTTTCCCCTAGGCCGTTCCAGTTATTCATTTCGAGCATCAGAACTGCGAAAATTTTGAGTTTCTGAAGCGTTTCTTACCTCCAAACTGCCATATCTCGCGAACGGATTGACCATTCCGCAAAATTTCTGTTGCTTCTGAAAGTAGAAACTCGCCCGATTACAACGGTAGGTGTAGTTTTCCCCTAGGCCGTTCCAGTTATTCATTTCGAGCATCAGAACTGCGAAAATTTTGAGTTTCTGAAGCGTTTCTTGCCTCCAAACTGCCATATCTCGCGAAGGGATTGACCAATCCGCAAAATTTTTGTTGCTTCTGAAAGTAGAAACTCGCCCGATTACAACGGTATGCGCACTTTTCCCCTAGGCTGTTCTAGTTATTCGTGTCGAGCATCCGAACTGAGAAAATTTTGAGTTTCCCAAGCGTTTCTTACCTCCAAACTGCCATATCTCGCGAACGGATTGACCAATCCGCAAAATTTCTGTTGCATCTGAAAGTAGAAACTCGCCCGATTACAACGGTATGCGCACTTTTCCCCTAGGCTGTTCTTGTTATTCGTTTCGAGCAATAGAACTGCGAAAATTTTGAGTTTCTCAAGCGTTTCTTATCTCCAAACTGCCATATCTCGCGAACGGATTGATCAATCCGCAAAATTTCTGTTGCATCTGAAAGTAGAAACTCGCCCGATTACAACGGGAGGTGTAGTTTTCCCCTAGGCCGTTCCACTTATTCATTTCGAGCATCAGAACTGCGAAAATTTTGAGTTTCTGAAGCGTTTCTTACATCCAAACTGCCATATCTCGCGAAGGGATTGACCAATCCGCAAAATTTCTGTTGCTTCTGAAAGTAGAAACTCGCCCGATTACAACGGTATGCGCACTTTTCCCCTAGGCTGTTCTAGTTATTCGTATCGAGCATCAGAAATGCGAAAATTTTGAGTTTCTCAAGCGTTTCTTACCTCCAAACTGCCATATCTCACGAACGGATTGTCCAATCCGCAAAATTTCTGTTGCATCTGAAAGTAGAAACTCGCCCGATTACAACGGTAGGTGTAGTTTTCCCCTAGGCCGTTCTAGTTATTCGTTTCGATCATCAAAAATGCGAAAATTTTGAGTTTCTCAAGCGTTTCTTGCCTCCAAACTGCCATATCTCGCGAACGGATTGACCAATCCGCAAAATTTCTGTTGCATCTGAAAGTAGAAACTCGCCCGATTACAACGGTATGCGCACTTTTCCTCTAGGCCGTTCTAGTTATTCGTGTCGAGCATCCGAACTGAGAAAATTTTGAGTTTCCCAAGCGTTTCTTACCTCCAAACTGCCATATCTCGCGAACGGATTGACCATTCCGCAAAATTTCTGTTGCTTCTGAAAGTAGAAACTCGCCCGATTACAACGGTAGGTGTAGTTTTCCCCTAGGCCGTTCTAGTTATTCGTTTCGAGCATCAGAACTGCGAAAATTTTGAGTTTCTCAAGCGTTTCTTACCTCCAAACTGCCATATCTCGCGAACGGATTGTCCAATCCGCAAAATTTCTGTTGCATCTGAAAGAAGAAACTCGCCCGATTACAACGGTAGGTGTAGTTTTCCCCTAGGCCGTTCCAGTTATTCATTTCGAGCATCAGAACTGCGAAAATTTTGAGTTTCTGATGCGTTTCTTACCTCCAAACTGTCATATCTCGCGAACGGATTGACCAATCCGCAAAATTTCTGTTGCTTCTGAAAGTAGAAACTCGCCCGATTATAACGGTAGGTGTAGTTTTCCCCTAGGCCGTTCTAGTTATTCGTTTCGAGCATCAGAACTGCGAAAATTTTGAGTTTCTCAAGCGTTTCTTACCTCCAAACTGCCATATCTCGCGAACGGATTGTCCAATCCGCAAAATTTCTGTTGCATCTGAAAGAAGAAACTCGCCCGATTACAACGGTAGGTGTAGTTTTCCCCTAGGCCGTTCCAGTTATTCATTTCGAGCATCAGAACTGCGAAAATTTTGAGTTTCTGAAGCGTTTCTTACCTCCAAACTGCCATATCTCGCGAACGGATTGACCATTCCGCAAAATTTCTGTTGCTTCTGAAAGTAGAAACTCGCCCGATTACAACGGTAGGTGTAGTTTTCCCCTAGGCCGTTCCAGTTATTCATTTCGAGCATCAGAACTGCGAAAATTTTGAGTTTCTGAAGCGTTTCTTGCCTCCAAACTGCCATATCTCGCGAAGGGATTGACCAATCCGCAAAATTTTTGTTGCTTCTGAAAGTAGAAACTCGCCCGATTACAACGGTATGCGCACTTTTCCCCTAGGCTGTTCTAGTTATTCGTGTCGAGCATCCGAACTGAGAAAATTTTGAGTTTCCCAAGCGTTTCTTACCTCCAAACTGCCATATCTCGCGAACGGATTGACCAATCCGCAAAATTTCTGTTGCATCTGAAAGTAGAAACTAGCCCGATTACAACGGTAGGCGTAGTTTTCCCCTAGACCGTTCTAGTTATTCGTTTCGAGCATGAGAACTGCGAAAATTTTGAGTTTCTCAAGCGTTTCTTATCTCCAAACGGCCATATCTCGCGAACGGATTGATCAATCCGCAAAATTTCTGTTGCATCTGAAAGTAGAAACTCGCCCGATTACAACGGTAGGTGTAGTATTCCCCTAGGCCGTTCTAGTTATTCGTTTCGAGCATCAGAACTGCGAAAATTTTGAGTTTCTCAAGCGTTTCTTACCTCCAAACTGCCATATCTCGCGAACGGATTGTCCAATCCGCAAAATTTCTGTTGCATCTGAAAGTAGAAACTCGCCCGATTACAACGGTTGGTGTAGTTTTCCCCTAGGCCGTTCCAGTTATTCATTTCGAGCATCAGAACTGCGAAAATTTTGAGTTTCTGAAGCGTTTCTTACTTCCAAACTGCCATATCTCGCGAACGGATTGACCAATCCGCAAAATTTCGGTTGCTTCTGAAAGTAGAAACTCGCCCGATCACAACGGTATGCGCACTTTTCCCCTAGGCCGTTCTAGTTATTCGTTTCGAGCATCAAAAATGCGAAAATTTTGAGTTTCTCAAGCGTTTCTTGCCTCCAAACTGCCATATCTCGCGAACGGATTGAACAATCCGCAAAATTTCTGTTTCATCTGAAAGTAGAAACTCGCCCGATTACAACGGTATGCGCACTTTTCCTCTAGGCCGTTCTAGTTATTCGTGTCGAGCATCCGAACTGAGAAAATTTTGAGTTTCCCAAGCGTTTCTTACCTCCAAACTGCCATATCTCGCGAACGGATTGACCAATCCGCAAAATTTCTGTTGCATCTGAAAGTAGAAACTAGCCCGATTACAACGGTAGGAGTAGTTTTCCCCTAGGCCGTTCTAGTTATTCGTTTCGAGCATCAGAACTGCGAAAATTTTGAGTTTCTCAAGCGTTTCTTATCTCCAAACGGCCATATCTCGCGAACGGATTGATCAATCCGCAAAATTTCTGTTGCATCTGAAAGTAGAAACTCGCCGGATTACAACGGTATGCGCACTTTTCCCCTAGGCTGCTTTTGTTATTCGTTTCGAGCATCAGAACTGCGAAAATTTTGAGTTTCTCAAGCGTTTCTTATCTCCAAACTGCCATATCACGCGAACGGATTGATCAATCCGCAAAATTTCTGTTGCATCTGAAAGTAGAAACTCGCCCGATTACAACGGGAGGTGTAGTTTTCCCCTAGGCCGTTCCAGTTATTCATTTCGAGCATCAGAACTGCGAAAATTTTGAGTTTCTCAAGCGTTTCTTACCTCCAAACTGCCATATCTCGCGAAGGGATTGACCAATCCGCAAAATTTTTGTTGCTTCTGAAAGTAGAAACTCGCCCGATTACAACGGTATGCTCACTTTTCCCCTAGGCTGTTCTAGTTATTCGTATCGAGCATCAGAAATGCGAAAATTTTGAGTTTCTCAAGCGTTTCTTACCTCCAAACTGCCATATCTCGCGAACGGATTGACCATTCCGCAAAATTTCTGTTGCTTCTGAAAGTAGAAACTCGCCCGATTACAACGGTAGGTGTAGTTTTCCCCTAGGTCGTTCTAGTTATTCGTTTCGAGCATCAGAACTGCGAAAATTTTGAGTTTCTCAAGCGTTTCTTGCCTCCAAACTGCCATATCTCGCGAACGGATTGAACAATCCGCAAAATTTCTGTTTCATCTGAAAGTAGAAACTCGCCCGATTACAACGGTATGCGCACTTTTCCTCTAGGCCGTTCTAGTTATTCGTGTCGAGCATCCGAACTGAGAAAATTTTGAGTTTCCCAAGCGTTTCTTACCTCCAAACTGCCATATCTCGCGAACGGATTGACCAATCCGCAAAATTTCTGTTGCATCTGAAAGTAGAAACTAGCCCGATTACAACGGTAGGAGTAGTTTTCCCCTAGGCCGTTCTAGTTATTCGTTTCGAGCATCAGAACTGCGAAAATTTTGAGTTTCTCAAGCGTTTCTTATCTCCAAACGGCCATATCTCGCGAACGGATTGATCAATCCGCAAAATTTCTGTTGCATCTGAAAGTAGAAACTCGCCGGATTACAACGGTATGCGCACTTTTCCCCTAGGCTGTTTTTGTTATTCGTTTCGAGCATCAGAACTGCGAAAATTTTGAGTTTCTCAAGCGTTTCTTATCTCCAAACTGCCATATCACGCGAACGGATTGATCAATCCGCAAAATTTCTGTTGCATCTGAAAGTAGAAACTCGCCCGATTACAACGGGAGGTGTAGTTTTCCCCTAGGCCGTTCCAGTTATTCATTTCGAGCATCAGAACTGCGAAAATTTTGAGTTTCTCAAGCGTTTCTTACCTCCAAACTGCCATATCTCGCGAAGGGATTGACCAATCCGCAAAATTTTTGTTGCTTCTGAAAGTAGAAACTCGCCCGATTACAACGGTATGCGCACTTTTCCCCTAGGCTGTTCTAGTTATTCGTATCGAGCATCAGAAATGCGAAAATTTTGAGTTTCTCAAGCGTTTCTTACCTCCAAACTGCCATATCTCGCGAACGGATTGACCATTCCGCAAAATTTCTGTTGCTTCTGAAAGTAGAAACTCGCCCGATTACAACGGTAGGTGTAGTTTTCCCCTAGGCCGTTCTAGTTATTCGTTTCGAGCATCAGAACTGCGAAAATTTTGAGTTTCTCAAGCGTTTCTTACCTCCAAACTGCCATATCTCGCGAACGGATTGACCAATCCGCAAAATTTCTGTCGCTTCTGAAAGTAGAAACTCGCCCGATGACAACGGTATGCGCACTTTTCCCCTAGGCTGTTCTAGTTATTCGTATCGAGCATCAGAAATGCGAAAATTTTGAGTTTCTCAAGCGTTTCTTACCTCCAAACTGCCATATCTCGCGAACGGATTGACCAATCCGCAAAATTTTTGTTGCTTCTGAAAGTAGAAACTCGCCCGATTACAACGGTATGCGCACTTTTCCCCTAGGCTGTTCTAGTTATTCGTATCGAGCATCAGAACTGCGAAAATTTTGAGTTTCTCAAGCGTTTCTTATCTCCAAACTGCCATATCACGCGAACGGATTGATCAATCCGCAAAATTTCTGTTGCATCTGAAAGTAGAAACTCGCCCGATTACAACGGGAGGTGTAGTTTTCCCCTAGGCCGTTCCAGTTATTCATTTCGAGCATCAGAACTGCGAAAATTTTGAGTTTCTCAAGCGTTTCTTACCTCCAAACTGCCATATCTCGCGAAGGGATTGACCAATCCGCAAAATTTTTGTTGCTTCTGAAAGTAGAAACTCGCCCGATTACAACGGTATGCGCACTTTTCCCCTAGGCTGTTCTAGTTATTCGTATCGAGCATCAGAAATGCGAAAATTTTGAGTTTCTCAAGCGTTTCTTACCTCCAAACTGCCATATCTCGCGAACGGATTGACCAATCCGCAAAATTTCTGTTGCATCTGAAAGTAGAAACTAGCCCGATTACAACGGTAGGAGTAGTTTTCCCCTAGGCCGTTCTAGTTATTCGTTTCGAGCATCAGAACTGCGAAAATTTTGAGTTTCTCAAGCGTTTCTTATCTCCAAACGGCCATATCTCGCGAACGGATTGATCAATCCGCAAAATTTCTGTTGCATCTGAAAGTAGAAACTCGCCGGATTACAACGGTATGCGCACTTTTCCCCTAGGCTGTTTTTGTTATTCGTTTCGAGCATCAGAACTGCGAAAATTTTGAGTTTCTCAAGCGTTTCTTATCTCCAAACTGCCATATCACGCGAACGGATTGATCAATCCGCAAAATTTCTGTTGCATCTGAAAGTAGAAACTCGCCCGATTACAACGGGAGGTGTAGTTTTCCCCTAGGCCGTTCCAGTTATTCATTTCGAGCATCAGAACTGCGAAAATTTTGAGTTTCTCAAGCGTTTCTTACCTCCAAACTGCCATATCTCGCGAAGGGATTGACCAATCCGCAAAATTTTTGTTGCTTCTGAAAGTAGAAACTCGCCCGATTACAACGGTATGCGCACTTTTCCCCTAGGCTGTTCTAGTTATTCGTATCGAGCATCAGAAATGCGAAAATTTTGAGTTTCTCAAGCGTTTCTTACCTCCAAACTGCCATATCTCGCGAACGGATTGACCATTCCGCAAAATTTCTGTTGCTTCTGAAAGTAGAAACTCGCCCGATTACAACGGTAGGTGTAGTTTTCCCCTAGGCCGTTCTAGTTATTCGTTTCGAGCATCAGAACTGCGAAAATTTTGAGTTTCTCAAGCGTTTCTTACCTCCAAACTGCCATATCTCGCGAACGGATTGACCAATCCGCAAAATTTCTGTCGCTTCTGAAAGTAGAAACTCGCCCGATGACAACGGTATGCGCACTTTTCCCCTAGGCTGTTCTAGTTATTCGTATCGAGCATCAGAAATGCGAAAATTTTGAGTTTCTCAAGCGTTTCTTACCTCCAAACTGCCATATCTCGCGAACGGATTGACCAATCCGCAAAATTTTTGTTGCTTCTGAAAGTAGAAACTCGCCCGATTACAACGGTATGCGCACTTTTCCCCTAGGCTGTTCTAGTTATTCGTATCGAGCATCAGAACTGCGAAAATTTTGAGTTTCTCAAGCGTTTCTTATCTCCAAACTGCCATATCACGCGAACGGATTGATCAATCCGCAAAATTTCTGTTGCATCTGAAAGTAGAAACTCGCCCGATTACAACGGGAGGTGTAGTTTTCCCCTAGGCCGTTCCAGTTATTCATTTCGAGCATCAGAACTGCGAAAATTTTGAGTTTCTCAAGCGTTTCTTACCTCCAAACTGCCATATCTCGCGAAGGGATTGACCAATCCGCAAAATTTTTGTTGCTTCTGAAAGTAGAAACTCGCCCGATTACAACGGTATGCGCACTTTTCCCCTAGGCTGTTCTAGTTATTCGTATCGAGCATCAGAAATGCGAAAATTTTGAGTTTCTCAAGCGTTTCTTACCTCCAAACTGCCATATCTCGCGAACGGATTGACCATTCCGCAAAATTTCTGTTGCTTCTGAAAGTAGAAACTCGCCCGATTACAACGGTAGGTGTAGTTTTCCCCTAGGCCGTTCTAGTTATTCGTTTCGAGCATCAGAACTGCGAAAATTTTGAGTTTCTCAAGCGTTTCTTACCTCCAAACTGCCATATCTCGCGAACGGATTGACCAATCCGCAAAATTTCTGTCGCTTCTGAAAGTAGAAACTCGCCCGATGACAACGGTATGCGCACTTTTCCCCTAGGCTGTTCTAGTTATTCGTATCGAGCATCAGAAATGCGAAAATTTTGAGTTTCTCAAGCGTTTCTTACCTCCAAACTGCCATATCTCGCGAACGGATTGACCAATCCGCAAAATTTCTGTTGCTTCTGAAAGTAGAAACTCGCCCGATTACAACGGTATGCGCACTTTTCCCCTAGGCTGTTCTAGTTATTCGTATCGAGCATCAGAAATGCGAAAATTTTGAGTTTCACAAGCGTTTCTTACCTCCAAACTGCCATATCTCGCGAACGGATGGTCCAATCCGCAAAATTTCTGTTGCATCTGAAAGTAGAAACTCGCCCGATTACAACGGTAGGTGTAGTATTCCCCTAGGCCGTTCTAGTTATTCGTATCGAGCATCAGAAATGCGAAAATTTTGAGTATCTCAAGCGTTTCTTACCTCCAAACTGCCATATCTCGCGAACGGATTGACCAATCCGCAAAATTTCTGTTGCATCTGAAAGTAGAAACTCGCCCGATTACCACGGTAGTTCTAGTTTTCCCCTAGGCCGTTCTAGTTATTCGTTTCGAGCATCAGAACTGCGAAAATTTTGAGTTTCTCAAGCGTTTCTTACCTCCAAACTGCCATATCTCGCGAACGGATTGACCAATCCGCAAAATTTCTGTTGCGTCTGAAAGTAGAAACTCGCCCGATTACAACGGTATGCGCACTTTTCCCATAGGCCGTTCTAGTTACTCGTTTCGAGCATCAGAACTGCGAAAATTTTGAGTTTCTCAAGCGTTTCTTATCTCCAAACTGCCATATCTCGCGAACGGATTGATCAATCCGCAAAATTTCTGTTGCATCTGAAAGTAGAAACTCGCCCGATTACAACGGTAGGTGTAGTTTTCCCCTAGGCCGTTCTAGTTATACGTGTCGAGCATCAGGACTGCGAAAATTTTGTGTTTCTCAAGCGTTTCTTACCTCCAAACGGCCATATCTCGCGAACGGATTGACCAATCCGCAAAATTTCTGTTGCATCTGAAAGTAGAAACTCGCCCGATTACCACGGTAGTTCTAGTTTTCCACTAGGCCGTTCTAGTTATTCGTTTCGAGCATCAGAACTGCGAAAATTTTGAGTTTCTCAAGCGTTTCTTATCTCCAAACTGCCATATCTCGCGAACGGATTGACCAATCCGCAAAATTTCTGTTGCATCTGAAAGTAGAAACTCGCCCGATTACAACGGTAGGTGTAGTTTTCCCCTAGGCCGTTCTAGTTATTCGTTTCGAGCATCAGAACTGCGAAAATTTTGAGTTTCTCAAGCGTTTCTTATCTCCAAACGGCCATATCTCGCGAACGGATTGATCAATCCGCAAAATTTCTGTTGCATCTGAAAGTAGAAACTCGCCGGATTACAACGGTATGCGCACTTTTCCCCTAGGCTGTTTTTGTTATTCGTTTCGAGCATCAGAACTGCGAAAATTTTGAGTTTCTCAAGCGTTTCTTATCTCCAAACTGCCATATCACGCGAACGGATTGATCAATCCGCAAAATTTCTGTTGCATCTGAAAGTAGAAACTCGCCCGATTACAACGGGAGGTGTAGTTTTCCCCTAGGCCGTTCCAGTTATTCATTTCGAGCATCAGAACTGCGAAAATTTTGAGTTTCTCAAGCGTTTCTTACCTCCAAACTGCCATATCTCGCGAAGGGATTGACCAATCCGCAAAATTTTTGTTGCTTCTGAAAGTAGAAACTCGCCCGATTACAACGGTATGCGCACTTTTCCCCTAGGCTGTTCTAGTTATTCGTATCGAGCATCAGAAATGCGAAAATTTTGAGTTTCTCAAGCGTTTCTTACCTCCAAACTGCCATATCTCGCGAACGGATTGACCATTCCGCAAAATTTCTGTTGCTTCTGAAAGTAGAAACTCGCCCGATTACAACGGTAGGTGTAGTTTTCCCCTAGGCCGTTCTAGTTATTCGTTTCGAGCATCAGAACTGCGAAAATTTTGAGTTTCTCAAGCGTTTCTTACCTCCAAACTGCCATATCTCGCGAACGGATTGACCAATCCGCAAAATTTCTGTCGCTTCTGAAAGTAGAAACTCGCCCGATGACAACGGTATGCGCACTTTTCCCCTAGGCTGTTCTAGTTATTCGTATCGAGCATCAGAAATGCGAAAATTTTGAGTTTCTCAAGCGTTTCTTACCTCCAAACTGCCATATCTCGCGAACGGATTGACCAATCCGCAAAATTTTTGTTGCTTCTGAAAGTAGAAACTCGCCCGATTACAACGGTATGCGCACTTTTCCCCTAGGCTGTTCTAGTTATTCGTATCGAGCATCAGAACTGCGAAAATTTTGAGTTTCTCAAGCGTTTCTTATCTCCAAACTGCCATATCACGCGAACGGATTGATCAATCCGCAAAATTTCTGTTGCATCTGAAAGTAGAAACTCGCCCGATTACAACGGGAGGTGTAGTTTTCCCCTAGGCCGTTCCAGTTATTCATTTCGAGCATCAGAACTGCGAAAATTTTGAGTTTCTCAAGCGTTTCTTACCTCCAAACTGCCATATCTCGCGAAGGGATTGACCAATCCGCAAAATTTTTGTTGCTTCTGAAAGTAGAAACTCGCCCGATTACAACGGTATGCGCACTTTTCCCCTAGGCTGTTCTAGTTATTCGTATCGAGCATCAGAAATGCGAAAATTTTGAGTTTCTCAAGCGTTTCTTACCTCCAAACTGCCATATCTCGCGAACGGATTGACCATTCCGCAAAATTTCTGTTGCTTCTGAAAGTAGAAACTCGCCCGATTACAACGGTAGGTGTAGTTTTCCCCTAGGCCGTTCTAGTTATTCGTTTCGAGCATCAGAACTGCGAAAATTTTGAGTTTCTCAAGCGTTTCTTACCTCCAAACTGCCATATCTCGCGAACGGATTGACCAATCCGCAAAATTTCTGTCGCTTCTGAAAGTAGAAACTCGCCCGATGACAACGGTATGCGCACTTTTCCCCTAGGCTGTTCTAGTTATTCGTATCGAGCATCAGAAATGCGAAAATTTTGAGTTTCTCAAGCGTTTCTTACCTCCAAACTGCCATATCTCGCGAACGGATTGACCAATCCGCAAAATTTCTGTTGCTTCTGAAAGTAGAAACTCGCCCGATTACAACGGTATGCGCACTTTTCCCCTAGGCTGTTCTAGTTATTCGTATCGAGCATCAGAAATGCGAAAATTTTGAGTTTCACAAGCGTTTCTTACCTCCAAACTGCCATATCTCGCGAACGGATGGTCCAATCCGCAAAATTTCTGTTGCATCTGAAAGTAGAAACTCGCCCGATTACAACGGTAGGTGTAGTATTCCCCTAGGCCGTTCTAGTTATTCGTATCGAGCATCAGAAATGCGAAAATTTTGAGTATCTCAAGCGTTTCTTACCTCCAAACTGCCATATCTCGCGAACGGATTGACCAATCCGCAAAATTTCTGTTGCATCTGAAAGTAGAAACTCGCCCGATTACCACGGTAGTTCTAGTTTTCCCCTAGGCCGTTCTAGTTATTCGTTTCGAGCATCAGAACTGCGAAAATTTTGAGTTTCTCAAGCGTTTCTTACCTCCAAACTGCCATATCTCGCGAACGGATTGACCAATCCGCAAAATTTCTGTTGCGTCTGAAAGTAGAAACTCGCCCGATTACAACGGTATGCGCACTTTTCCCATAGGCCGTTCTAGTTACTCGTTTCGAGCATCAGAACTGCGAAAATTTTGAGTTTCTCAAGCGTTTCTTATCTCCAAACTGCCATATCTCGCGAACGGATTGATCAATCCGCAAAATTTCTGTTGCATCTGAAAGTAGAAACTCGCCCGATTACAACGGTAGGTGTAGTTTTCCCCTAGGCCGTTCTAGTTATACGTGTCGAGCATCAGGACTGCGAAAATTTTGTGTTTCTCAAGCGTTTCTTACCTCCAAACGGCCATATCTCGCGAACGGATTGACCAATCCGCAAAAATTTCTGTTGCATCTGAAAGTAGAAACTCGCCCGATTACCACGGTAGTTCTAGTTTTCCACTAGGCCGTTCTAGTTATTCGTTTCGAGCATCAGAACTGCGAAAATTTTGAGTTTCTCAAGCGTTTCTTACCTCCAAACTGCCATATCTCGCGAACGGATTGACCAATCCGCAAAATTTCTGTTGCATCTGAAAGTAGAAACTCGCCTGATTACAACGGTATGCGCACTTTTCCCCTAGGCCGTTCTAGTTACTCGTTTCGAGCATCAAAACTGCAAAAATTTTGAGTTTCTCAAGCGTTTCTTATCTCCTAACTGCCATATCTCGCGAACGGATTGATCAATCCGTAAAATTTCTGTGCCATCTGAAAGTAGAAACTCGCCCGATTACAACGGTATGCGTACTTCGCCCCTAGGCCGTTCTAGTCATTCGTTTCGAGCATCAGAACTGCGAAAATTTTGAGTTTCTCAAGCGATTCTTACCTCCAAACTGCCATATCTCGCGAACGGATTGACCAATCCGCAAAATTTCTGTTGCATCTGAAAGTAGAAACTCGCCCGATTACCACGATAGTTCTAGTTTTCCCCTAGGCCGTTCTAGTTATTCGTTTCGAGCATCAGAACTGCGAAAATTTTGAGTTTCTCAAGCGTTTCTTACCTCCAAACTGCCATATCTCGCGAACGGATTGACCAATCCGCAAAATTTCTGTTGCATCTGAAAGTAGAAACTCGCCCGATTACAACGGTATGCGCACTTTTCCCCTAGGCCGTTCTAGTTATTCGTATCGAGCATCAGAAGTGCGAAAATTTTGAGTTTCTCAAGCGTTTCTTACCTCCAAACTGCCATATCTCGCGAACGGATTGATCAATCCGCAACATTTCTGTTGCATCTGAAAGTAGAAACTCGCCCGATTACAACGGTATGCGCACTTTTCCCCTAGGCGGTTCTAATTATTCGTTTCGAGCATCAAAACTGCAAAAATTTTGAGTTTCTCAAGCGTTTCTTATCTCCTAACTGCCATATCTCGCGAACGGATTGATCAATCCGCAAAATTTCTGTGCCATCTGAAAGTAGAAACTCGCCCGATTACAACGGTATGCGTACTTCGCCCCTAGGCCGTTCTAGTCATTCGTTTCGAGCATCAGAACTGCGAAAATTTTGAGTTTCTCAAGCGATTCTTACCTCCAAACTGCCATATCTCGCGAACGGATTGACCAATCCGCAAAATTTCTGTTGCATCTGAAAGTAGAAACTCGCCCGATTACCACGGTAGTTCTAGTTTTCCCCTAGGCCGTTCTAGTTATTCGTTTCGAGCATCAGAACTGCGAAAATTTTGAGTTTCTCAAGCGTTTCTTACCTCCAAACTGCCATATCTCGCGAACGGATTGACCAATCCGCAAAATTTCTGTTGCATCTGAAAGTAGAAACTCGCCCGATTACAACGGTATGCGCACTTTTCCGCTAGGCCGTTCTAGTTATTCGTATCGAGCATCAGAAATGCGAAAATTTTGAGTTTCTCAAGCGTTTCTTACTTCCAAACTGCCATATCTCGCGAACGGATTGATCAATCCGCAACATTTCTGTTGCATCTGAAAGTAGAAACTCGCCCGATTACAACGGTATGCGCACTTTTCCCCTAGGCGGTTCTAATTATTCGTTTCGAGCATCAAAACTGCAAAAATTTTGAGTTTCTCAAGCGTTTCTTATCTCCTAACTGCCATATCTCGCGAACGGATTGATCAATCCGCAAAATTTCTGTGCCATCTGAAAGTAGAAACTCGCCCGATTACAACGGTATGCGTACTTCGCCCCTAGGCCGTTCTAGTCATTCGTTTCGAGCATCAGAACTGCGAAAATTTTGAGTTTCTCAAGCGATTCTTACCTCCAAACTGCCATATCTCGCGAACGGATTGACCAATCCGCAAAATTTCTGTTGCTTCTGAAAGTAGAAACTCGCCCGATTACAACGGTATGCGAACTTTTCCCCTAGGCCGTTCTAGTTATTCGTATCGAGCATCAGAAATGCGAAAATTTTGAGTTTCTCAAGCGTTTCTTACCTCCAAACTGCCATATCTCGCGAACGGATTGACCAATCCGCAAAATTTCTGTTGCTTCTGAAAGTAGAAACTCGCCCGATTACAACGGTATGCCCACTTTTCCCTTAGGCCGTTCTAGTTATTCGTATCGAGCATCAGAAATGCGAAAATTTTGAGTTTCTCAAGCGTTTCTTATATCCAAACTGCCATATCTCGCGAACGGATTGATCAATCCGCAAAATTTCTGTTGCATCTGAAAGTAGAAACTCGCCCGATTACAACGGTATGCGGACTTTTCCCCTAGGCGGTTCTAGTTATTCGTTTCGAGCATCAGAACTGCGAAAATTTTGAGTTTCTCAAGCGTTTCTTATATCCACACTGCCATATCTCGCGAACGGATTGATCAATCCGCAAAGTTTCTGTTGCATCTGAAAGTGGAAACTCGCCCGATTACAACGGTATGCGCACTTTTCCCCTAGGCGGTTCTAGTTATTCGTTTCGAGCATCAGAACTGCGAAAATTTTGAGTTTCTCAAGCGTTTCTTACCTCCAAACTGCCATATCTCGCGAACGGATTGACCAATTCGCAAAATTTCTGTTGCATCTGAAAGTAGAAACTCGCCCGATGACAACGGTATGCGCACTTTTCCCCTAGGCCGTTCTAGTTACTCGTTTCGAGCATCAAAACTGCAAAAATTTTGAGTTTCTCAAGCGTTTCTTATCTCCAAACTGCCATATCTCGCGAACGGATTGATCAATCCGCAAAATTTCTGTTGCATCTGAAAGTAGAAACTCGCCCGATTACAACGGTATGCGCACTTTTCCCCTAGGCCGTCCTAGTTATTCGTGTCGAGCATCAGAACTGCGAAAATTTTGAGTTTCTCAAGCGTTTCTTACCTCCAAACTGCCATATCTCGCGAACGGATTGACCAATCCGCAAAATTTCTGTTGCATCTGAAAGTAGAAACTCGCCCGATTACAACGGTAGTTCTAGTTTTCCCCTAGGCCGTTCTAGTTATTCGTTTCGAGCATCAGAACTGCGAAAATTTTGAGTTTCTCAAGCGTTTCTTACCTCCAAACTGCCATATCTCGCGAACGGATTGACCAATCCGCAAAATTTCTGTTGCATCTGAAAGTAGAAACTCGCCCGATTACAACGGTATGCGCACTTTTCCCCTAGGCCGTTCTAGTTACTCGTTTCGAGCATCAAAACTGCAAAAATTTTGAGTTTCTCAAGCGTTTCTTATCTCCAAACTGCCATATCTCGCGAACGGATTGATCAATCCGCAAAATTTCTGTGCCATCTGAAAGTAGAAACTCGCCCGATTACAACGGTATGCAACTTCGCCCCTAGGCCGTTCTAGTCATTCGTTTCGAGCATCAGAACTGCGAAAATTTTGAGTTTCTCAAGCGATTCTTACCTCCAAACTGCCATATCTCGCGAACGGATTGACCAATCCGCAAAATTTCTGTTGCATCTGAAAGTAGAAACTCGCCCGATTACAACGGTATGCGCACTTTTCCCCTAGGCCGTTCTAGTTATTCGTATCGAGCATCAGAAGTGCGAAAATTTTGAGTTTCTCAAGCGTTTCTTACCTCCAAACTGCCATACCTCGCGAACGGATTGACCAATCCGCAAAATTTCTGTTGCATCTGAAAGTAGAAACTCGCCCGATTACAACGGTATGCGCACTTTTCCCCTAGGCCGTCCTAGTTATTCGTGTCGAGCATCAGAAGTGCGAAAATTTTGAGTTTCTCAAGCGTTTCTTACCTCCAAACTGCCATATCTCGCGAACGGATTGACCAATCCGCAAAATTTCTGTTGCATCTGAAAGTAGAAACTCGCCCGATTACAACGGTATGCGCACTTTTCCCCTAGGCCGTCCTAGTTATTCGTGTCGAGCATCAGAACTGCGAAAATTTTGAGTTTCTCAAGCGTTTCTTACCTCCAAACTGCCATATCTCGCTAACGGATTGACCAATCCGCAAAATTTCTGTTGCATCTGAAAGTAGAAACTCGCCCGATTACAACGGTATGCGCACTTTTCCCCTAGGCCGTTCTAGTTACTCGTTTCGAGCATCAAAACTGCAAAAATTTTGAGTTTCTCAAGCGTTTCTTATCTCCAAACTGCCATATCTCGCGAACGGATTGATCAATACGCAAAATTTCTGTGCCATCTGAAAGTAGAAACTCGCCCGATTACAACGGTATGCGTACTTCGCCCCTAGGCCGTTCTAGTCATTCGTTTCGAGCATCAGAACTGCGAAAATTTTGAGTTTCTCAAGCGATTCTTACCTCCAAACTGCCATATCTCGCGAACGGATTGACCAATCCGCAAAATTTCTGTTGCTTCTGAAAGTAGAAACTCGCCCGATTACAACGGTATGCGCACTTTTCCCCTAGGCCGTTCTAGTTATTCGTATCGAGCATCAGAAGTGCGAAAATTTTGAGTTTCTCAAGCGTTTCTTACCTCCAAACTGCCATATCTCGCGAACGGATTGACCAATCCGCAAAATTTCTGTTGCATCTGAAAGTAGAAACTCGCCCGATTAGAACGGTATGCGCACTTTTCCCCTAGGCCGTCCTAGTTATTCGTGTCGAGCATCAGAACTGCGAAAATTTTGAGTTTCTCAAGCGTTTCTTACCTCCAACCTGCCATATCTCGCGAACGGATTGACCAATCCGCAAAATTTCGGTTGCATCTGAAAGTAGAAACTCGCCCGATTACAACGGTAGTTCTAGTTTTCCCCTAGGCCGTTCTAGTTATTCGTTTCGAGCATCAGAACTGCGAAAATTTTGAGTTTCTCAAGCGTTTCTTACCTCCAAACTGCCATATCTCGCGAACGGATTGACCAATCCGCAAAATTTCTGTTGCATCTGAAAGTAGAAACTCGCCCGATTACAACGGTATGCGCACTTTTCCCCTAGGACGTTCTAGTTATTCGTGTCGAGCATCAGAACTGCGAAAATTTTGAGTTTCTCAAGCGTTTCTTACCTCCAAACTGCCATATCTCGCGAACGGATTGACCAATCCGCAAAATTTCTGTTGCATCTGAAAGTAGAAACTCGCCCGATTACAACGGTATGCGCACTTTTCCCCTAGGCCGTTCTAGTTACTCGTTTCGAGCATCAGAACTGCGAAAATTTTGAGTTTCTCAAGCGTATCTTATCTCCAAACTGCCATATCTCGCGAACGGATTGATCAATCCGCAAAATTTCTGTTGCATCTGAAAGTAGAAACTCGCCCGATTACAACGGTGGGTGTAGTTTTCCCCTAGGCCGTTCTAGTTATTCGTGTCGAGCATCAGAACTGCGAAAATTTTGAGTTTCTCAAGCGTTTCTTATCTCCTAACTGCCATATCTCGCGAACGGATTGATCAATCCGCAAAATTTCTGTGCCATCTGAAAGTAGAAACTCGCCCGATTACAACGGTATGCGTACTTCGCCCCTAGGCCGTTCTAGTCATTCGTTTCGAGCATCAGAACTGCGAAAATTTTGAGTTTCTCAAGCGATTCTTACCTCCAAACTGCCATATCTCGCGAACGGATTGACCAATCCGCAAAATTTCTGTTGCATCTGAAAGTAGAAACTCGCCCGATTACCACGGTAGTTCTAGTTTTCCCCTAGGCCGTTCTAGTTATTCGTTTCGAGCATCAGAACTGCGAAAATTTTGAGTTTCTCAAGCGTTTCTTACCTCCAAACTGCCATATCTCGCGAACGGATTGACCAATCCGCAAAATTTCTGTTGCATCTGAAAGTAGAAACTCGCCCGATTACAACGGTATGCGCACTTTTCCGCTAGGCCGTTCTAGTTATTCGTATCGAGCATCAGAAATGCGAAAATTTTGAGTTTCTCAAGCGTTTCTTACTTCCAAACTGCCATATCTCGCGAACGGATTGATCAATCCGCAACATTTCTGTTGCATCTGAAAGTAGAAACTCGCCCGATTACAACGGTATGCGCACTTTTCCCCTAGGCGGTTCTAATTATTCGTTTCGAGCATCAAAACTGCAAAAATTTTGAGTTTCTCAAGCGTTTCTTATCTCCTAACTGCCATATCTCGCGAACGGATTGATCAATCCGCAAAATTTCTGTGCCATCTGAAAGTAGAAACTCGCCCGATTACAACGGTATGCGTACTTCGCCCCTAGGCCGTTCTAGTCATTCGTTTCGAGCATCAGAACTGCGAAAATTTTGAGTTTCTCAAGCGATTCTTACCTCCAAACTGCCATATCTCGCGAACGGATTGACCAATCCGCAAAATTTCTGTTGCTTCTGAAAGTAGAAACTCGCCCGATTACAACGGTATGCGAACTTTTCCCCTAGGCCGTTCTAGTTATTCGTATCGAGCATCAGAAATGCGAAAATTTTGAGTTTCTCAAGCGTTTCTTACCTCCAAACTGCCATATCTCGCGAACGGATTGACCAATCCGCAAAATTTCTGTTGCTTCTGAAAGTAGAAACTCGCCCGATTACAACGGTATGCCCACTTTTCCCTTAGGCCGTTCTAGTTATTCGTATCGAGCATCAGAAATGCGAAAATTTTGAGTTTCTCAAGCGTTTCTTATATCCAAACTGCCATATCTCGCGAACGGATTGATCAATCCGCAAAATTTCTGTTGCATCTGAAAGTAGAAACTCGCCCGATTACAACGGTATGCGGACTTTTCCCCTAGGCGGTTCTAGTTATTCGTTTCGAGCATCAGAACTGCGAAAATTTTGAGTTTCTCAAGCGTTTCTTATATCCACACTGCCATATCTCGCGAACGGATTGATCAATCCGCAAAGTTTCTGTTGCATCTGAAAGTGGAAACTCGCCCGATTACAACGGTATGCGCACTTTTCCCCTAGGCGGTTCTAGTTATTCGTTTCGAGCATCAGAACTGCGAAAATTTTGAGTTTCTCAAGCGTTTCTTACCTCCAAACTGCCATATCTCGCGAACGGATTGACCAATTCGCAAAATTTCTGTTGCATCTGAAAGTAGAAACTCGCCCGATGACAACGGTATGCGCACTTTTCCCCTAGGCCGTTCTAGTTACTCGTTTCGAGCATCAAAACTGCAAAAATTTTGAGTTTCTCAAGCGTTTCTTATCTCCAAACTGCCATATCTCGCGAACGGATTGATCAATCCGCAAAATTTCTGTTGCATCTGAAAGTAGAAACTCGCCCGATTACAACGGTATGCGCACTTTTCCCCTAGGCCGTCCTAGTTATTCGTGTCGAGCATCAGAACTGCGAAAATTTTGAGTTTCTCAAGCGTTTCTTACCTCCAAACTGCCATATCTCGCGAACGGATTGACCAATCCGCAAAATTTCTGTTGCATCTGAAAGTAGAAACTCGCCCGATTACAACGGTAGTTCTAGTTTTCCCCTAGGCCGTTCTAGTTATTCGTTTCGAGCATCAGAACTGCGAAAATTTTGAGTTTCTCAAGCGTTTCTTACCTCCAAACTGCCATATCTCGCGAACGGATTGACCAATCCGCAAAATTTCTGTTGCATCTGAAAGTAGAAACTCGCCCGATTACAACGGTATGCGCACTTTTCCCCTAGGCCGTTCTAGTTACTCGTTTCGAGCATCAAAACTGCAAAAATTTTGAGTTTCTCAAGCGTTTCTTATCTCCAAACTGCCATATCTCGCGAACGGATTGATCAATCCGCAAAATTTCTGTGCCATCTGAAAGTAGAAACTCGCCCGATTACAACGGTATGCAACTTCGCCCCTAGGCCGTTCTAGTCATTCGTTTCGAGCATCAGAACTGCGAAAATTTTGAGTTTCTCAAGCGATTCTTACCTCCAAACTGCCATATCTCGCGAACGGATTGACCAATCCGCAAAATTTCTGTTGCATCTGAAAGTAGAAACTCGCCCGATTACAACGGTATGCGCACTTTTCCCCTAGGCCGTTCTAGTTATTCGTATCGAGCATCAGAAGTGCGAAAATTTTGAGTTTCTCAAGCGTTTCTTACCTCCAAACTGCCATACCTCGCGAACGGATTGACCAATCCGCAAAATTTCTGTTGCATCTGAAAGTAGAAACTCGCCCGATTACAACGGTATGCGCACTTTTCCCCTAGGCCGTCCTAGTTATTCGTGTCGAGCATCAGAAGTGCGAAAATTTTGAGTTTCTCAAGCGTTTCTTACCTCCAAACTGCCATATCTCGCGAACGGATTGACCAATCCGCAAAATTTCTGTTGCATCTGAAAGTAGAAACTCGCCCGATTACAACGGTATGCGCACTTTTCCCCTAGGCCGTCCTAGTTATTCGTGTCGAGCATCAGAACTGCGAAAATTTTGAGTTTCTCAAGCGTTTCTTACCTCCAAACTGCCATATCTCGCTAACGGATTGACCAATCCGCAAAATTTCTGTTGCATCTGAAAGTAGAAACTCGCCCGATTACAACGGTATGCGCACTTTTCCCCTAGGCCGTTCTAGTTACTCGTTTCGAGCATCAAAACTGCAAAAATTTTGAGTTTCTCAAGCGTTTCTTATCTCCAAACTGCCATATCTCGCGAACGGATTGATCAATACGCAAAATTTCTGTGCCATCTGAAAGTAGAAACTCGCCCGATTACAACGGTATGCGTACTTCGCCCCTAGGCCGTTCTAGTCATTCGTTTCGAGCATCAGAACTGCGAAAATTTTGAGTTTCTCAAGCGATTCTTACCTCCAAACTGCCATATCTCGCGAACGGATTGACCAATCCGCAAAATTTCTGTTGCTTCTGAAAGTAGAAACTCGCCCGATTACAACGGTATGCGCACTTTTCCCCTAGGCCGTTCTAGTTATTCGTATCGAGCATCAGAAGTGCGAAAATTTTGAGTTTCTCAAGCGTTTCTTACCTCCAAACTGCCATATCTCGCGAACGGATTGACCAATCCGCAAAATTTCTGTTGCATCTGAAAGTAGAAACTCGCCCGATTAGAACGGTATGCGCACTTTTCCCCTAGGCCGTCCTAGTTATTCGTGTCGAGCATCAGAACTGCGAAAATTTTGAGTTTCTCAAGCGTTTCTTACCTCCAAACTGCCATATCTCGCGAACGGATTGACCAATCCGCAAAATTTCTGTTGCATCTGAAAGTAGAAACTCGCCCGATTACAACGGTATGCGCACTTTTCCCCTAGGCCGTTCTAGTTACTCGTTTCGAGCATCAAAACTGCAAAAATTTTGAGTTTCTCAAGCGTTTCTTATCTCCAAACTGCCATATCTCGCGAACGGATTGATCAATCCGCAAAATTTCTGTGCCATCTGAAAGTAGAAACTCGCCCGATTACAACGGTATGCAACTTCGCCCCTAGGCCGTTCTAGTCATTCGTTTCGAGCATCAGAACTGCGAAAATTTTGAGTTTCTCAAGCGATTCTTACCTCCAAACTGCCATATCTCGCGAACGGATTGACCAATCCGCAAAATTTCTGTTGCATCTGAAAGTAGAAACTCGCCCGATTACAACGGTATGCGCACTTTTCCCCTAGGCCGTTCTAGTTATTCGTATCGAGCATCAGAAGTGCGAAAATTTTGAGTTTCTCAAGCGTTTCTTACCTCCAAACTGCCATACCTCGCGAACGGATTGACCAATCCGCAAAATTTCTGTTGCATCTGAAAGTAGAAACTCGCCCGATTACAACGGTATGCGCACTTTTCCCCTAGGCCGTCCTAGTTATTCGTGTCGAGCATCAGAAGTGCGAAAATTTTGAGTTTCTCAAGCGTTTCTTACCTCCAAACTGCCATATCTCGCGAACGGATTGACCAATCCGCAAAATTTCTGTTGCATCTGAAAGTAGAAACTCGCCCGATTACAACGGTATGCGCACTTTTCCCCTAGGCCGTCCTAGTTATTCGTGTCGAGCATCAGAACTGCGAAAATTTTGAGTTTCTCAAGCGTTTCTTACCTCCAAACTGCCATATCTCGCTAACGGATTGACCAATCCGCAAAATTTCTGTTGCATCTGAAAGTAGAAACTCGCCCGATTACAACGGTATGCGCACTTTTCCCCTAGGCCGTTCTAGTTACTCGTTTCGAGCATCAAAACTGCAAAAATTTTGAGTTTCTCAAGCGTTTCTTATCTCCAAACTGCCATATCTCGCGAACGGATTGATCAATACGCAAAATTTCTGTGCCATCTGAAAGTAGAAACTCGCCCGATTACAACGGTATGCGTACTTCGCCCCTAGGCCGTTCTAGTCATTCGTTTCGAGCATCAGAACTGCGAAAATTTTGAGTTTCTCAAGCGATTCTTACCTCCAAACTGCCATATCTCGCGAACGGATTGACCAATCCGCAAAATTTCTGTTGCTTCTGAAAGTAGAAACTCGCCCGATTACAACGGTATGCGCACTTTTCCCCTAGGCCGTTCTAGTTATTCGTATCGAGCATCAGAAGTGCGAAAATTTTGAGTTTCTCAAGCGTTTCTTACCTCCAAACTGCCATATCTCGCGAACGGATTGACCAATCCGCAAAATTTCTGTTGCATCTGAAAGTAGAAACTCGCCCGATTAGAACGGTATGCGCACTTTTCCCCTAGGCCGTCCTAGTTATTCGTGTCGAGCATCAGAACTGCGAAAATTTTGAGTTTCTCAAGCGTTTCTTACCTCCAACCTGCCATATCTCGCGAACGGATTGACCAATCCGCAAAATTTCGGTTGCATCTGAAAGTAGAAACTCGCCCGATTACAACGGTAGTTCTAGTTTTCCCCTAGGCCGTTCTAGTTATTCGTTTCGAGCATCAGAACTGCGAAAATTTTGAGTTTCTCAAGCGTTTCTTACCTCCAAACTGCCATATCTCGCGAACGGATTGACCAATCCGCAAAATTTCTGTTGCATCTGAAAGTAGAAACTCGCCCGATTACAACGGTATGCGCACTTTTCCCCTAGGACGTTCTAGTTATTCGTGTCGAGCATCAGAACTGCGAAAATTTTGAGTTTCTCAAGCGTTTCTTACCTCCAAACTGCCATATCTCGCGAACGGATTGACCAATCCGCAAAATTTCTGTTGCATCTGAAAGTAGAAACTCGCCCGATTACAACGGTATGCGCACTTTTCCCCTAGGCCGTTCTAGTTACTCGTTTCGAGCATCAGAACTGCGAAAATTTTGAGTTTCTCAAGCGTATCTTATCTCCAAACTGCCATATCTCGCGAACGGATTGATCAATCCGCAAAATTTCTGTTGCATCTGAAAGTAGAAACTCGCCCGATTACAACGGTGGGTGTAGTTTTCCCCTAGGCCGTTCTAGTTATTCGTGTCGAGCATCAGAACTGCGAAAATTTTGAGTTTCTCAAGCGATTCTTACCTCCAAACTGCCATATCTCGCGAACGGATTGACCAATCCGCAAAATTTCTGTTGCTTCTGAAAGTAGAAACTCGCCCGATTACAACGGTATGCGAACTTTTCCCCTAGGCCGTTCTAGTTATTCGTGTCGAGCATCAGAAGTGCGAAAATTTTGAGTTTCTCAAGCGTTTCTTACCTCCAAACTGCCATATCTCGCGAACGGATTGACCAATCCGCAAAATTTCTGTTGCATCTGAAAGTAGAAACTCGCCCGATTACAACGGTATGCGCACTTTTCCCCTAGGCCGTCCTAGTTATTCGTGTCGAGCATCAGAACTGCGAAAATTTTGAGTTTCTCAAGCGTTTCTTACCTCCAAACTGCCATATCTCGCGAACGGATTGACCAATCCGCAAAATTTCTGTTGCATCTGAAAGTAGAAACTCGCCCGATTACAACGGTATGCGCACTTTTCCCCTAGGCCGTTCTAGTTATTCGTATCGAGCATCAGAAGTGCGAAAATTTTGAGTTTCTCAAGCGTTTCTTACCTCCAAACTGCCATACCTCGCGAACGGATTGACCAATCCGCAAAATTTCTGTTGCATCTGAAAGTAGAAACTCGCCCGATTACAACGGTATGCGCACTTTTCCCCTAGGCCGTTCTAGTTACTCGTTTCGAGCATCAGAACTGCGAAAATTTTGAGTTTCTCAAGCGTTTCTTACCTCCAAACTGCCATATCTCGCGAACGGATTGACCAATCCGCAAAATTTCTGTTGCATCTGAAAGTAGAAACTCGCCCGATTACAACGGTAGTTCTAGTTTTCCCCTAGGCCGTTCTAGTTATTCGTTTCGAGCATCAGAACTGCGAAAATTTTGAGTTTCTCAAGCGTTTCTTACCTCCAAACTGCCATATCTCGCGAACGGATTGACCAATCCGCAAAATTTCTGTTGCATCTGAAAGTAGAAACTCGCCCGATTACAACGGTATGCGCACTTTTCCCCTAGGCCGTTCTAGTTACTCGTTTCGAGCATCAAAACTGCAAAAATTTTGAGTTTCTCAAGCGTTTCTTATCTCCAAACTGCCATATCTCGCGAACGGATTGATCAATCCGCAAAATTTCTGTGCCATCTGAAAGTAGAAACTCGCCCGATTACAACGGTATGCAACTTCGCCCCTAGGCCGTTCTAGTCATTCGTTTCGAGCATCAGAACTGCGAAAATTTTGAGTTTCTCAAGCGATTCTTACCTCCAAACTGCCATATCTCGCGAACGGATTGACCAATCCGCAAAATTTCTGTTGCATCTGAAAGTAGAAACTCGCCCGATTACAACGGTATGCGCACTTTTCCCCTAGGCCGTTCTAGTTATTCGTATCGAGCATCAGAAGTGCGAAAATTTTGAGTTTCTCAAGCGTTTCTTACCTCCAAACTGCCATACCTCGCGAACGGATTGACCAATCCGCAAAATTTCTGTTGCATCTGAAAGTAGAAACTCGCCCGATTACAACGGTATGCGCACTTTTCCCCTAGGCCGTCCTAGTTATTCGTGTCGAGCATCAGAAGTGCGAAAATTTTGAGTTTCTCAAGCGTTTCTTACCTCCAAACTGCCATATCTCGCGAACGGATTGACCAATCCGCAAAATTTCTGTTGCATCTGAAAGTAGAAACTCGCCCGATTACAACGGTATGCGCACTTTTCCCCTAGGCCGTCCTAGTTATTCGTGTCGAGCATCAGAACTGCGAAAATTTTGAGTTTCTCAAGCGTTTCTTACCTCCAAACTGCCATATCTCGCTAACGGATTGACCAATCCGCAAAATTTCTGTTGCATCTGAAAGTAGAAACTCGCCCGATTACAACGGTATGCGCACTTTTCCCCTAGGCCGTTCTAGTTACTCGTTTTGAGCATCAAAACTGCAAAAATTTTGAGTTTCTCAAGTGTTTCTTATCTCCAAACTGCCATATCTCGCGAACGGATTGATCAATACGCAAAATTTCTGTGCCATCTGAAAGTAGAAACTCGCCCGATTACAACGGTATGCGTACTTCGCCCCTAGGCCGTTCTAGTCATTCGTTTCGAGCATCAGAACTGCGAAAATTTTGAGTTTCTCAAGCGATTCTTACCTCCAAACTGCCATATCTCGCGAACGGATTGACCAATCCGCAAAATTTCTGTTGCTTCTGAAAGTAGAAACTCGCCCGATTACAACGGTATGCGCACTTTTCCCCTAGGCCGTTCTAGTTATTCGTATCGAGCATCAGAAGTGCGAAAATTTTGAGTTTCTCAAGCGTTTCTTACCTCCAAACTGCCATATCTCGCGAACGGATTGACCAATCCGCAAAATTTCTGTTGCATCTGAAAGTAGAAACTCGCCCGATTACAACGGTATGCGCACTTTTCCCCTAGGCCGTCCTAGTTATTCGTGTCGAGCATCAGAACTGCGAAAATTTTGAGTTTCTCAAGCGTTTCTTACCTCCAACCTGCCATATCTCGCGAACGGATTGACCAATCCGCAAAATTTCGGTTGCATCTGAAAGTAGAAACTCGCCCGATTACAACGGTAGTTCTAGTTTTCCCCTAGGCCGTTCTAGTTATTCGTTTCGAGCATCAGAACTGCGAAAATTTTGAGTTTCTCAAGCGTTTCTTACCTCCAAACTGCCATATCTCGCGAACGGATTGACCAATCCGCAAAATTTCTGTTGCATCTGAAAGTAGAAACTCGCCCGATTACAACGGTATGCGCACTTTTCCCCTAGGACGTTCTAGTTATTCGTGTCGAGCATCAGAACTGCGAAAATTTTGAGTTTCTCAAGCGTTTCTTACCTCCAAACTGCCATATCTCGCGAACGGATTGACCAATCCGCAAAATTTCTGATGCATCTGAAAGTAGAAACTCGCCCGATTACAACGGTATGCGCACTTTTCCCCTAGGCCGTTCTAGTTACTCGTTTCGAGCATCAGAACTGCGAAAATTTTGAGTTTCTCAAGCGTATCTTATCTCCAAACTGCCATATCTCGCGAACGGATTGATCAATCCGCAAAATTTCTGTTGCATCTGAAAGTAGAAACTCGCCCGATTACAACGGTGGGTGTAGTTTTCCCCTAGGCCGTTCTAGTTATTCGTGTCGAGCATCAGAACTGCGAAAATTTTGAGTTTCTCAAGCGATTCTTACCTCCAAACTGCCATATCTCGCGAACGGATTGACCAATCCGCAAAATTTCTGTTGCTTCTGAAAGTAGAAACTCGCCCGATTACAACGGTATGCGAACTTTTCCCCTAGGCCGTTCTAGTTATTCGTATCGAGCATCAGAAATGCGAAAATTTTGAGTTTCTCAAGCGTTTCTTACCTCCAAACTGCCATATCTCGCGAACGGATTGACCAATCCGCAAAATTTCTGTTGCTTCTGAAAGTAGAAACTCGCCCGATTACAACGGTATGCACACTTTTCCCTTAGGCCGTTCTAGTTATTCGTATCGAGCATCAGAAATGCGAAAATTTTGAGTTTCTCAAGCGTTTCTTACCTCCAAACTGCCATATCTCGCGAACGGATTGACCAATCCGCAAAATTTCTGTTGCATCTGAAAGTAGAAACTCGCCCGATTACCACGGTAGTTCTAGTTTTCCCCTAGGCCGTTCTAGTTATTCGTTTCGAGCATCAGAACTGCGAAAATTTTGAGTTTCTCAAGCGTTTCTTACCTCCAAACTGCCATATCTCGCGAACGGATTGACCAATCCGCAAAATTTCTGTTGCATCTGAAAGTAGAAACTCGCCCGATTACAACGGTATGCGCACTTTTCCCCTAGGCCGTTCTAGTTACTCGTTTCGAGCATCAGAACTGCGAAAATTTTGAGTTTCTCAAGCGTTTCTTATCTCCAAACTGCCATATCTCGCGAACGGATTGATCAATCCGCAAAATTTCTGTTGCATCTGAAAGTAGAAACTCGCCCGATTACAACGGTAGGTGTAGTTTTCCCCTAGGCCGTTCTAGTTATACGTGTCGAGCATCAGGACTGCGAAAATTTTGTGTTTCTCAAGCGTTTCTTACCTCCAAACTGCCATATCTCGCGAACGGATTGACCAATCCGCAAAATTTCTGTTGCATCTGAAAGTAGAAACTCGCCCGATTACCACGGTAGTTCTAGTTTTCCCCTAGGCCGTTCTAGTTATTCGTTTCGAGCATCAGAACTGCGAAAATTTTGAGTTTCTCAAGCGTTTCTTACCTCCAAACTGCCATATCTCGCGAACGGATTGACCAATCCGCAAAATTTCTGTTGCATCTGAAAGTAGAAACTCGCCCGATTACAACGGTATGCGCACTTTTCCCCTAGGCCGTTCTAGTTACTCGTTTCGAGCATCAGAACTGCGAAAATTTTGAGTTTCTCAAGCGTTTCTTATCTCCAAACTGCCATATCTCGCGAACGGATTGATCAATCCGCAAAATTTCTGTTGCATCTGAAAGTAGAAACTCGCCCGATTACAACGGTAGGTGTAGTTTTCCCCTAGGCCGTTCTAGTTATACGTGTCGAGCATCAGGACTGCGAAAATTTTGTGTTTCTCAAGCGTTTCTTACCTCCAAACTGCCATATCTCGCGAACGGATTGACCAATCCGCAAAATTTCTGTTGCATCTGAAAGTAGAAACTCGCCCGATTACCACGGTAGTTCTAGTTTTCCACTAGGCCGTTCTAGTTATTCGTTTCGAGCATCAGAACTGCGAAAATTTTGAGTTTCTCAAGCGTTTCTTACCTCCAAACTGCCATATCTGGCGAACGGATTGACCAATCCGCAAAATTTCTGTTGCATCTGAAAGTAGAAACTCGTCTGATTACAACGGTATGCGCACTTTTCCCCTAGGCCGTTCTAGTTACTCGTTTCGAGCATCAAAACTGCAAAAATTTTGAGTTTCTCAAGCGTTTCTTATCTCCTAACTGCCATATCTCGCGAACGGATTGATCAATCCGCAAAATTTCTGTGCCATCTGAAAGTAGAAACTCGCCCGATTACAACGGTATGCGCACTTTTCCCCTAGGCCGTTCTAGTTATTCGTTTCGAGCATCAAAAATGCGAAAATTTTGAGTTTCTCAAGCGTTTCTTGCCTCCAAACTGCCATATCTCGCGAACGGATTGAACAATCCGCAAAATTTCTGTTTCATCTGAAAGTAGAAACTCGCCCGATTACAACGGTATGCGCACTTTTCCTCTAGGCCGTTCTAGTTATTCGTGTCGAGCATCCGAACTGAGAAAATTTTGAGTTTCCCAAGCGTTTCTTACCTCCAAACTGCCATATCTCGCGAACGGATTGACCAATCCGCAAAATTTCTGTTGCATCTGAAAGTAGAAACTAGCCCGATTACAACGGTAGGAGTAGTTTTCCCCTAGGCCGTTCTAGTTATTCGTTTCGAGCATCAGAACTGCGAAAATTTTGAGTTTCTCAAGCGTTTCTTATCTCCAAACGGCCATATCTCGCGAACGGATTGATCAATCCGCAAAATTTCTGTTGCTTCTGAAAGTAGAAACTCGCCCGATTACAACGGTATGCGCACTTTTCCCCTAGGCTGTTCTAGTTATTCGTATCGAGCATCAGAAATGCGAAAATTTTGAGTTTCTCAAGCGTTTCTTACCTCCAAACTGCCATATCTCGCGAACGGATTGACCATTCCGCAAAATTTCTGTTGCTTCTGAAAGTAGAAACTCGCCCGATTACAACGGTAGGTGTAGTTTTCCCTTAGGCCGTTCTAGTTATTCGTTTCGAGCATCAGAACTGCGAAAATTTTGAGTTTCTCAAGCGTTTCTTACCTCCAAACTGCCATATCTCGCGAACGGATTGACCAATCCGCAAAATTTCTGTCGCTTCTGAAAGTAGAAACTCGCCCGATGACAACGGTATGCGCACTTTTCCCCTAGGCTGTTCTAGTTATTCGTATCGAGCATCAGAAATGCGAAAATTTTGAGTTTCTCAAGCGTTTCTTACCTCCAAACTGCCATATCTCGCGAACGGATTGACCAATCCGCAAAATTTCTGTTGCTTCTGAAAGTAGAAACTCGCCCGATTACAACGGTATGCGCACTTTTCCCCTAGGCTGTTCTAGTTATTCGTATCGAGCATCAGAAATGCGAAAATTTTGAGTTTCTCAAGCGTTTCTTACCTCCAAACTGCCATATCTCGCGAACGGATTTACCAATCCGCAAAATTTCTGTTGCATCTGAAAGTAGCAACTCGCCCGATTACAACGGTATGCCCACTTTTCCCCTAGGCCGTTCTAGTTACTCGTTTCGAGCATCAGAACTGCGAAAATTTTGAGTTTCTCAAGCGTTTCTTATCTCCAAACTGCCATATCTCGCGAACGGATTGATCAATCCGCAAAATTTCTGTTGCATCTGAAAGTAGAAACTCGCCCGATTACAACGGTATGCGGACTTTTCCCCTAGGCCGTTCTAGTTACTCGTTTCGAGCATCAAAACTGCAAAAATTTTGAGTTTCTCAAGCGTTTCTTATCTCCTAACTGCCATATCTCGCGAACGGATTGATCAATCCGCAAAATTTCTGTGCCATCTGAAAGTAGAAACTCGCCCGATTACAACGGTATGCGTACTTCGCCCCTAGGCCGTTCTAGTCATTCGTTTCGAGCATCAGAACTGCGAAAATTTTGAGTTTCTCAAGCGATTCTTACCTCCAAACTGCCATATCTCGCGAACGGATTGACCAATCCGCAAAATTTCTGTGCCATCTGAAAGTAGAAACTCGCCCGATTACAACGGTATGCGCACTTTTCCCCTAGGCCGTTCTAGTTACTCGTTTCGAGCATCAGAACTGCGAAAATTTTGAGTTTCTCAAGCGTTTCTTATCTCCAAACTGCCATATCTCGCGAACGGATTGATCAATCCGCAAAATTTCTGTTGCATCTGAAAGTAGAAACTCGCCCGATTACAACGGTAGGTGTAGTTTTCCCCTAGGCCGTTCTAGTTATACGTGTCGAGCATCAGGACTGCGAAAATTTTGTGTTTCTCAAGCGTTTCTTACCTCCAAACTGCCATATCTCGCGAACGGATTGACCAATCCGCAAAATTTCTGTTGCATCTGAAAGTAGAAACTCGCCCGATTACAACGGTATGCCCACTTTTCCCCTAGGCCGTTCTAGTTATTCGTTTCGAGCATCAAAAATGCGAAAATTTTGAGTTTCTCAAGCGTTTCTTGCCTCCAAACTGCCATATCTCGCGAACGGATTGATCAATCCGCAAAATTTCTGTTGCATCTGAAAGTAGAAACTCGCCCGATTACAACGGGAGGTGTAGTTTTCCCCTAGGCCGTTCCAGTTATTCATTTCGAGCATCAGAACTGCGAAAATTTTGAGTTTCTCAAGCGTTTCTTACCTCCAAACTGCCATATCTCGCGAAGGGATTGACCAATCCGCAAAATTTTTGTTGCTTCTGAAAGTAGAAACTCGCCCGATTACAACGGTATGCGCACTTTTCCCCTAGGCTGTTCTAGTTATTCGTATCGAGCATCAGAAATGCGAAAATTTTGAGTTTCTCAAGCGTTTCTTACCTCCAAACTGCCATATCTCGCGAACGGATTGACCATTCCGCAAAATTTCTGTTGCTTCTGAAAGTAGAAACTCGCCCGATTACAACGGTAGGTGTAGTTTTCCCCTAGGCCGTTCTAGTTATTCGTTTCGAGCATCAGAACTGCGAAAATTTTGAGTTTCTCAAGCGTTTCTTACCTCCAAACTGCCATATCTCGCGAACGGATTGACCAATCCGCAAAATTTCTGTCGCTTCTGAAAGTAGAAACTCGCCCGATGACAACGGTATGCGCACTTTTCCCCTAGGCTGTTCTAGTTATTCGTATCGAGCATCAGAAATGCGAAAATTTTGAGTTTCTCAAGCGTTTCTTACCTCCAAACTGCCATATCTCGCGAACGGATTGACCAATCCGCAAAATTTCTGTTGCTTCTGAAAGTAGAAACTCGCCCGATTACAACGGTATGCGCACTTTTCCCCTAGGCTGTTCTAGTTATTCGTATCGAGCATCAGAAATGCGAAAATTTTGAGTTTCACAAGCGTTTCTTACCTCCAAACTGCCATATCTCGCGAACGGATGGTCCAATCCGCAAAATTTCTGTTGCATCTGAAAGTAGAAACTCGCCCGATTACAACGGTGGGTGTAGTATTCCCCTAGGCCGTTCTAGTTATTCGTATCGAGCATCAGAAATGCGAAAATTTTGAGTTTCACAAGCGTTTCTTACCTCCAAACGGCCATATCTCGCGAACGGATTGATCAATCCGCAGAATTTCTGATGCATCTGAAAGTAGAAACTCGCCCGATTACAACGGTAGGTGTAGTATTCCCCTAGGCCGTTCTAGTTATTCGTTTCGAGCATCAGAACTGCGAAAATTTTGAGTTTCTCAAGCGTTTCTTACCTCCAAACTGCCATATCTCGCGAACGGATTGACCAATCCGCAAAATTTCTGTTGCATCTGAAAGTAGAAACTCGCCCGATTACAACGGTATGCGCACTTTTCCCCTAGGCCGTTCTAGTTACTCGTTTCGAGCATCAGAACTGCGAAAATTTTGAGTTTCTCAAGCGTTTCTTATCTCCAAACTGCCATATCTCGCGAACGGATTGATCAATCCGCAAAATTTTTGTTGCATCTGAAAGTAGAAACTCGCCCGATTACAACGGTAGGTGTAGTTTTCCCCTAGGCCGTTCTAGTTATTCGTGTCGAGCATCAGACCTGCGAAAATTTTGAGTTTCTCAAGCGTTTCTTACCTCCAAACTGCCATATCTCGCGAACGGATTGACCAATCCGCAAAATTTCTGTTGCATCTGAAAGTAGAAACTCGCCCGATTACCACGGTAGTTCTAGTTTTCCCCTAGGCCGTTCTAGTTATTCGTTTCGAGCATCAGAACTGCGAAAATTTTGAGTTTCTCAAGCGTTTCTTACCTCCAAACTGCCATATCTCGCGAACGGATTGACCAATCCGCAAAATTTCTGTTGCATCTGAAAGTAGAAACTCGCCCGATTACAACGGTATGCCCACTTTTCCCCTAGGCCGTTCTAGTTACTCGTTTCGAGCATCAGAACTGCGAAAATTTTGAGTTTCTCAAGCGTTTCTTATCTCCAAACTGCCATATCTCGCGAACGGATTGATCAATCCGCAAAATTTCTGTTGCATCTGAAAGTAGAAACTCGCCCGATTACAACGGTAGGTGTAGTTTTCCCCTAGGCCGTTCTAGTTATACGTGTCGAGCATCAGGACTGCGAAAATTTTGTGTTTCTCAAGCGTTTCTTACCTCCAAACTGCCATATCTCGCGAACGGATTGACCAATCCGCAAAATTTCTGTTGCATCTGAAAGTAGAAACTCGCCCGATTACCACGGTAGTTCTAGTTTTCCACTTGGCCGTTCTAGTTATTCGTTTCGAGCATCAGAACTGCGAAAATTTTGAGTTTCTCAAGCGTTTCTTACCTCCAAACTGCCATATCTCGCGAACGGATTGACCAATCCGCAAAATTTCTGTTGCATCTGAAAGTAGAAACTCGCCTGATTACAACGGTATGCGCACTTTTCCCCTAGGCCGTTCTAGTTACTCGTTTCGAGCATCAAAACTGCAAAAATTTTGAGTTTCTCAAGCGTTTCTTATCTCCTAACTGCCATATCTTGCGAACGGATTGATCAATCCGCAAAATTTCTGTGCCATCTGAAAGTAGAAACTCGCCCGATTACAACGGTATGCGTACTTCGCCCCTAGGCCGTTCTAGTCATTCGTTTCGAGCATCAGAACTGCGAAAATTTTGAGTTTCTCAAGCGATTCTTACCTCCAAACTGCCATATCTCGCGAACGGATTGACCAATCCGCAAAATTTCTGTTGCATCTGAAAGTAGAAACTCGCCCGATTACAACGGTATGCGCACTTTTCCCCTAGGCCGTTCTAGTTACTCGTTTCGAGCATCAGAACTGCGAAAATTTTGAGTTTCTCAAGCGTTTCTTATCTCCAAACTGCCATATCTCGCGAACGGATTGATCAATCCGCAAAATTTCTGTTGCATCTGAAAGTAGAAACTCGCCCGATTACAACGGCAGGTGTAGTTTTCCCCTAGGCCGTTCTAGTTATTCGTGTCGAGCATCAGACCTGCGAAAATTTTGAGTTTCTCAAGCGTTTCTTACCTCCAAACTGCCATATCTCGCGAACGGATTGATCAATCCGCAGAATTTCTGATGCATCTGAAAGTAGAAACTCGCCCGATTACAACGGTAGGTGTAGTATTCCCCTAGGCCGTTCTAGTTATTCGTTTCGAGCATCAGAACTGCGAAAATTTTGAGTTTCTCAAGCGTTTCTTACCTCCAAACTGCCATATCTCGCGAACGGATTGACCAATCCGCAAAATTTCTGTTGCATCTGAAAGTAGAAACTCGCCCGATTACAACGGTATGCGCACTTTTCCCCTAGGCCGTTCTAGTTACTCGTTTCGAGCATCAGAACTGCGAAAATTTTGAGTTTCTCAAGCGTTTCTTATCTCCAAACTGCCATATCTCGCGAACGGATTGATCAATCCGCAAAATTTTTGTTGCATCTGAAAGTAGAAACTCGCCCGATTACAACGGTAGGTGTAGTTTTCCCCTAGGCCGTTCTAGTTATTCGTGTCGAGCATCAGACCTGCGAAAATTTTGAGTTTCTCAAGCGTTTCTTACCTCCAAACTGCCATATCTCGCGAACGGATTGACCAATCCGCAAAATTTCTGTTGCATCTGAAAGTAGAAACTCGCCCGATTACCACGGTAGTTCTAGTTTTCCCCTAGGCCGTTCTAGTTATTCGTTTCGAGCATCAGAACTGCGAAAATTTTGAGTTTCTCAAGCGTTTCTTACCTCCAAACTGCCATATCTCGCGAACGGATTGACCAATCCGCAAAATTTCTGTTGCATCTGAAAGTAGAAACTCGCCCGATTACAACGGTATGCCCACTTTTCCCCTAGGCCGTTCTAGTTACTCGTTTCGAGCATCAGAACTGCGAAAATTTTGAGTTTCTCAAGCGTTTCTTATCTCCAAACTGCCATATCTCGCGAACGGATTGATCAATCCGCAAAATTTCTGTTGCATCTGAAAGTAGAAACTCGCCCGATTACAACGGTAGGTGTAGTTTTCCCCTAGGCCGTTCTAGTTATACGTGTCGAGCATCAGGACTGCGAAAATTTTGTGTTTCTCAAGCGTTTCTTACCTCCAAACTGCCATATCTCGCGAACGGATTGACCAATCCGCAAAATTTCTGTTGCATCTGAAAGTAGAAACTCGCCCGATTACCACGGTAGTTCTAGTTTTCCACTTGGCCGTTCTAGTTATTCGTTTCGAGCATCAGAACTGCGAAAATTTTGAGTTTCTCAAGCGTTTCTTACCTCCAAACTGCCATATCTCGCGAACGGATTGACCAATCCGCAAAATTTCTGTTGCATCTGAAAGTAGAAACTCGCCTGATTACAACGGTATGCGCACTTTTCCCCTAGGCCGTTCTAGTTACTCGTTTCGAGCATCAAAACTGCAAAAATTTTGAGTTTCTCAAGCGTTTCTTATCTCCTAACTGCCATATCTCGCGAACGGATTGATCAATCCGCAAAATTTCTGTGCCATCTGAAAGTAGAAACTCGCCCGATTACAACGGTATGCGTACTTCGCCCCTAGGCCGTTCTAGTCATTCGTTTCGAGCATCAGAACTGCGAAAATTTTGAGTTTCTCAAGCGATTCTTACCTCCAAACTGCCATATCTCGCGAACGGATTGACCAATCCGCAAAATTTCTGTTGCATCTGAAAGTAGAAACTCGCCCGATTACAACGGTATGCGCACTTTTCCCCTAGGCCGTTCTAGTTACTCGTTTCGAGCATCAGAACTGCGAAAATTTTGAGTTTCTCAAGCGTTTCTTATCTCCAAACTGCCATATCTCGCGAACGGATTGATCAATCCGCAAAATTTCTGTTGCATCTGAAAGTAGAAACTCGCCCGATTACAACGGCAGGTGTAGTTTTCCCCTAGGCCGTTCTAGTTATTCGTGTCGAGCATCAGACCTGCGAAAATTTTGAGTTTCTCAAGCGTTTCTTACCTCCAAACTGCCATATCTCGCGAACGGATTGACCAATCCGCAAAATTTCTGTTGCATCTGAAAGTAGAAACTCGCCCGATTACCACGGTAGTTCTAGTTTTCCCCTAGGCCGTTCTAGTTATTCGTTTCGAGCATCAGAACTGCGAAAATTTTGAGTTTCTCAAGCGTTTCTTACCTCCAAACTGCCATATCTCGCGAACGGATTGACCAATCCGCAAAATTTCTGTTGCATCTGAAAGTAGAAACTCGCCCGATTACAACGGTATGCGCACTTTTCCCCTAGGCCGTTCTAGTTATTCGTATCGAGCATCAGAAATGCGAAAATTTTGAGTTTCTCAAGCGTTTCTTACCTCCAAACTGCCATATCTCGCGAACGGATTGATCAATCCGCAACATTTCTGTTGCATCTGAAAGTAGAAACTCGCCCGATTACAACGGTATGCGCACTTTTCCCCTAGGCGGTTCTAATTATTCGTTTCGAGCATCAAAACTGCAAAAATTTTGAGTTTCTCAAGCGTTTCTTATCTCCTAACTGCCATATCTCGCGAACGGATTGATCAATCCGCAAAATTTCTGTGCCATCTGAAAGTAGAAACTCGCCCGATTACAACGGTATGCGTACTTCGCCCCTAGGCCGTTCTAGTCATTCGTTTCGAGCATCAGAACTGCGAAAATTTTGAGTTTCTCAAGCGATTCTTACCTCCAAACTGCCATATCTCGCGAACGGATTGACCAATCCGCAAAATTTCTGTTGCATCTGAAAGTAGAAACTCGCCCGATTACCACGGTAGTTCTAGTTTTCCCCTAGGCCGTTCTAGTTATTCGTTTCGAGCATCAGAACTGCGAAAATTTTGAGTTTCTCAAGCGTTTCTTACCTCCAAACTGCCATATCTCGCGAACGGATTGACCAATCCGCAAAATTTCTGTTGCATCTGAAAGTAGAAACTCGCCCGATTACAACGGTATGCGCACTTTTCCCCTAGGCCGTTCTAGTTATTCGTATCGAGCATCAGAAATGCGAAAATTTTGAGTTTCTCAAGCGTTTCTTACTTCCAAACTGCCATATCTCGCGAACGGATTGATCAATCCGCAACATTTCTGTTGCATCTGAAAGTAGAAACTCGCCCGATTACAACGGTATGCGCACTTTTCCCCTAGGCGGTTCTAATTATTCGTTTCGAGCATCAAAACTGCAAAAATTTTGAGTTTCTCAAGCGTTTCTTATCTCCTAACTGCCATATCTCGCGAACGGATTGATCAATCCGCAAAATTTCTGTGCCATCTGAAAGTAGAAACTCGCCCGATTACAACGGTATGCGTACTTCGCCCCTAGGCCGTTCTAGTCATTCGTTTCGAGCATCAGAACTGCGAAAATTTTGAGTTTCTCAAGCGATTCTTACCTCCAAACTGCCATATCTCGCGAACGGATTGACCAATCCGCAAAATTTCTGTTGCATCTGAAAGTAGAAACTCGCCCGATTACCACGGTAGTTCTAGTTTTCCCCTAGGCCGTTCTAGTTATTCGTTTCGAGCATCAGAACTGCGAAAATTTTGAGTTTCTCAAGCGTTTCTTACCTCCAAACTGCCATATCTCGCGAACGGATTGACCAATCCGCAAAATTTCTGTTGCATCTGAAAGTAGAAACTCGCCCGATTACAACGGTATGCGCACTTTTCCCCTAGGCCGTTCTAGTTATTCGTATCGAGCATCAGAAATGCGAAAATTTTGAGTTTCTCAAGCGTTTCTTACTTCCAAACTGCCATATCTCGCGAACGGATTGATCAATCCGCAACATTTCTGTTGCATCTGAAAGTAGAAACTCGCCCGATTACAACGGTATGCGCACTTTTCCCCTAGGCGGTTCTAATTATTCGTTTCGAGCATCAAAACTGCAAAAATTTTGAGTTTCTCAAGCGTTTCTTATCTCCTAACTGCCATATCTCGCGAACGGATTGATCAATCCGCAAAATTTCTGTGCCATCTGGAAGTAGAAACTCGCCCGATTACAACGGTATGCGTACTTCGCCCCTAGGCCGTTCTAGTCATTCGTTTCGAGCATCAGAACTGCGAAAATTTTGAGTTTCTCAAGCGATTCTTACCTCCAAACTGCCATATCTCGCGAACGGATTGACCAATCCGCAAAATTTCTGTTGCTTCTGAAAGTAGAAACTCGCCCGATTACAACGGTATGCGAACTTTTCCCCTAGGCCGTTCTAGTTATTCGTATCGAGCATCAGAAATGCGAAAATTTTGAGTTTCTCAAGCGTTTCTTACCTCCAAACTGCCATATCTCGCGAACGGATTGACCAATCCGCAAAATTTCTGTTGCTTCTGAAAGTAGAAACTCGCCCGATTACAACGGTATGCCCACTTTTCCCTTAGGCCGTTCTAGTTATTCGTATCGAGCATCAGAAATGCGAAAATTTTGAGTTTCTCAAGCGTTTCTTATATCCAAACTGCCATATCTCGCGAACGGATTGATCAATCCGCAAAATTTCTGTTGCATCTGAAAGTAGAAACTCGCCCGATTACAACGGTATGCGCACTTTTCCCCTAGGCCGTTCTAGTTACTCGTTTCGAGCATCAGAACTGCGAAAATTTTGAGTTTCTCAAGCGTTTCTTACCTCCAAACTGCCATATCTCGCGAACGGATTGACCAATTCGCAAAATTTCTGTTGCATCTGAAAGTAGAAACTCGCCCGATTACAACGGTATGCGCACTTTTCCCCTAGGCCGTTCTAGTTACTCGTTTCGAGCATCAAAACTGCAAAAATTTTGAGTTTCTCAAGCGTTTCTTATCTCCAAACTGCCATATCTCGCGAACGGATTGATCAATCCGCAAAATTTCTGTGCCATCTGAAAGTAGAAACTCGCCCGATTACAACGGTATGCGTACTTCGCCCCTAGGCCGTTCTAGTCATTCGTTTCGAGCATCAGAAATGCGAAAATTTTGAGTTTCTCAAGCGTTTCTTACCTCCAAACTGCCATATCTCGCGAACGGATTGATCAATCCGCAAAATTTCTGGTGCATCTGAAAGTAGAAACTCGCCCGATTACAACGGTAGGTGTAGTTTTCCCCTAGGCCGTTCTAGTTATTCGTTTCGAGCATCAGAACTGCGAAAATTTTGAGTTTCTCAAGCGTTTCTTACCTCCAAACTGCCATATCTCGCGAACGGATTGACCAATCCGCAAAATTTCTGTTGCATCTGAAAGTAGAAACTCGCCCGATTACAACGGTATGCGCACTTTTCCCCTAGGCCGTCCTAGTTATTCGTGTCGAGCATCAGAACTGCGAAAATTTTGAGTTTCTCAAGCGTTTCTTACCTCCAAACTGCCATATCTCGCGAACGGATTGACCAATCCGCAAAATTTCTGTTGCATCTGAAAGTAGAAACTCGCCCGATTACAACGGTAGTTCTAGTTTTCCCCTAGGCCGTTCTAGTTATTCGTTTCGAGCATCAGAACTGCGAAAATTTTGAGTTTCTCAAGCGTTTCTTACCTCCAAACTGCCATATCTCGCGAACGGATTGACCAATCCGCAAAATTTCTGTTGCATCTGAAAGTAGAAACTCGCCCGATTACAACGGTATGCGCACTTTTCCCCTAGGCCGTTCTAGTTACTCGTTTCGAGCATCAAAACTGCAAAAATTTTGAGTTTCTCAAGCGTTTCTTATCTCCAAACTGCCATATCTCGCGAACGGATTGATCAATCCGCAAAATTTCTGGTGCATCTGAAAGTAGAAACTCGCCCGATTACAACGGTATGCGCACTTTTCCCCTAGGCGGTTCTAGTTATTCGTTTCGAGCATCAGAACTGCGAAAATTTTGAGTTTCTCAAGCGTTTCTTACCTCCAAACTGCCATATCTCGCGAACGGATTGACCAATCCGCAAAATTTCTGTTGCATCTGAAAGTAGAAACTCGCCCGATTACAACGGTATGCGCACTTTTCCCCTAGGCCGTTCTAGTTACTCGTTTCGAGCATCAAAACTGCAAAAATTTTGAGTTTCTCAAGCGTTTCTTATCTCCAAACTGCCATATCTCGCGAACGGATTGATCAATCCGCAAAATTTCGGTGCCATCTGAAAGTAGAAACTCGCCCGATTACAACGGTATGCGTACTTCGCCCCTAGGCCGTTCTAGTCATTCGTTTCGAGCATCAGAAATGCGAAAATTTTGAGTTTCTCAAGCGTTTCTTACCTCCAAACTGCCATATCTCGCGAACGGATTGACCAATCCGCAAAATTTCTGTTGCATCTGAAAGTAGAAACTCGCCCGATTACAACGGTATGCGCACTTTTCCCCTAGGCCGTCCTAGTTATTCGTGTCGAGCATCAGAACTGCGAAAATTTTGAGTTTCTCAAGCGTTTCTTACCTCCAAACTGCCATATCTCGCTAACGGATTGACCAATCCGCAAAATTTCTGTTGCATCTGAAAGTAGAAACTCGCCCGATTACAACGGTATGCGCACTTTTCCCCTAGGCCGTTCTAGTTACTCGTTTCGAGCATCAAAACTGCAAAAATTTTGAGTTTCTCAAGCGTTTCTTATCTCCAAACTGCCATATCTCGCGAACGGATTGATCAATACGCAAAATTTCTGTGCCATCTGAAAGTAGAAACTCGCCCGATTACAACGGTATGCGTACTTCGCCCCTAGGCCGTTCTAGTCATTCGTTTCGAGCATCAGAACTGCGAAAATTTTGAGTTTCTCAAGCGATTCTTACCTCCAAACTGCCATATCTCGCGAACGGATTGACCAATCCGCAAAATTTCTGTTGCTTCTGAAAGTAGAAACTCGCCCGATTACAACGGTATGCGCACTTTTCCCCTAGGCCGTTCTAGTTATTCGTATCGAGCATCAGAAATGCGAAAATTTTGAGTTTCTCAAGCGTTTCTTACCTCCAAACTGCCATATCTCGCGAACGGATTGACCAATCCGCAAAATTTCTGTTGCATCTGAAAGTAGAAACTCGCCCGATTACAACGGTATGCGCACTTTTCCCCTAGGCCGTCCTAGTTATTCGTGTCGAGCATCAGAACTGCGAAAATTTTGAGTTTCTCAAGCGTTTCTTACCTCCAAACTGCCATATCTCGCGAACGGATTGACCAATCCGCAAAATTTCTGTTGCATCTGAAAGTAGAAACTCGCCCGATTACAACGGTAGTTCTAGTTTTCCCCTAGGCCGTTCTAGTTATTCGTTTCGAGCATCAGAACTGCGAAAATTTTGAGTTTCTCAAGCGTTTCTTACCTCCAAACTGCCATATCTCGCGAACGGATTGACCAATCCGCAAAATTTCTGTTGCATCTGAAAGTAGAAACTCGCCCGATTACAACGGTATGCGCACTTTTCCCCTAGGACGTTCTAGTTATTCGTGTCGAGCATCAGAACTGCGAAAATTTTGAGTTTCTCAAGCGTTTCTTACCTCCAAACTGCCATATCTCGCGAACGGATTGACCAATCCGCAAAATTTCTGTTGCATCTGAAAGTAGAAACTCGCCCGATTACAACGGTATGCGCACTTTTCCCCTAGGCCGTTCTAGTTACTCGTTTCGAGCATCAGAACTGCGAAAATTTTGAGTTTCTCAAGCGTTTCTTATCTCCAAACTGCCATATCTCGCGAACGGATTGATCAATCCGCAAAATTTCTGTTGCATCTGAAAGTAGAAACTCGCCCGATTACAACGGTGGGTGTAGTTTTCCCCTAGGCCGTTCTAGTTATTCGTGTCGAGCATCAGAACTGCGAAAATTTTGAGTTTCTCAAGCGATTCTTACCTCCAAACTGCCATATCTCGCGAACGGATTGACCAATCCGCAAAATTTCTGTTGCTTCTGAAAGTAGAAACTCGCCCGATTACAACGGTATGCGCACTTTTCCCCTAGGCCGTTCTAGTTATTCGTATCGAGCATCAGAAATGCGAAAATTTTGAGTTTCTCAAGCGTTTCTTACCTCCAAACTGCCATATCTCGCGAACGGATTGACCAATCCGCAAAATTTCTGTTGCATCTGAAAGTAGAAACTCGCCCGATTACAACGGTATGCGCACTTTTCCCCTAGGCCGTTCTAGTTATTCGTATCGAGCATCAGAAATGCGAAAATTTTGAGTTTCTCAAGCGTTTCTTACTTCCAAACTGCCATATCTCGCGAACGGATTGATCAATCCGCAACATTTCTGTTGCATCTGAAAGTAGAAACTCGCCCGATTACAACGGTATGCGCACTTTTCCCCTAGGCGGTTCTAATTATTCGTTTCGAGCATCAAAACTGCAAAAATTTTGAGTTTCTCAAGCGTTTCTTATCTCCTAACTGCCATATCTCGCGAACGGATTGATCAATCCGCAAAATTTCTGTGCCATCTGAAAGTAGAAACTCGCCCGATTACAACGGTATGCGTACTTCGCCCCTAGGCCGTTCTAGTCATTCGTTTCGAGCATCAGAACTGCGAAAATTTTGAGTTTCTCAAGCGATTCTTACCTCCAAACTGCCATATCTCGCGAACGGATTGACCAATCCGCAAAATTTCTGTTGCTTCTGAAAGTAGAAACTCGCCCGATTACAACGGTATGCGAACTTTTCCCCTAGGCCGTTCTAGTTATTCGTATCGAGCATCAGAAATGCGAAAATTTTGAGTTTCTCAAGCGTTTCTTACCTCCAAACTGCCATATCTCGCGAACGGATTGACCAATCCGCAAAATTTCTGTTGCTTCTGAAAGTAGAAACTCGCCCGATTACAACGGTATGCCCACTTTTCCCTTAGGCCGTTCTAGTTATTCGTATCGAGCATCAGAAATGCGAAAATTTTGAGTTTCTCAAGCGTTTCTTATATCCAAACTGCCATATCTCGCGAACGGATTGATCAATCCGCAAAATTTCTGTTGCATCTGAAAGTAGAAACTCGCCCGATTACAACGGTATGCGCACTTTTCCCCTAGGCCGTTCTAGTTACTCGTTTCGAGCATCAGAACTGCGAAAATTTTGAGTTTCTCAAGCGTTTCTTACCTCCAAACTGCCATATCTCGCGAACGGATTGACCAATTCGCAAAATTTCTGTTGCATCTGAAAGTAGAAACTCGCCCGATTACAACGGTATGCGCACTTTTCCCCTAGGCCGTTCTAGTTACTCGTTTCGAGCATCAAAACTGCAAAAATTTTGAGTTTCTCAAGCGTTTCTTATCTCCAAACTGCCATATCTCGCGAACGGATTGATCAATCCGCAAAATTTCTGTGCCATCTGAAAGTAGAAACTCGCCCGATTACAACGGTATGCGTACTTCGCCCCTAGGCCGTTCTAGTCATTCGTTTCGAGCATCAGAAATGCGAAAATTTTGAGTTTCTCAAGCGTTTCTTACCTCCAAACTGCCATATCTCGCGAACGGATTGATCAATCCGCAAAATTTCTGGTGCATCTGAAAGTAGAAACTCGCCCGATTACAACGGTAGGTGTAGTTTTCCCCTAGGCCGTTCTAGTTATTCGTTTCGAGCATCAGAACTGCGAAAATTTTGAGTTTCTCAAGCGTTTCTTACCTCCAAACTGCCATATCTCGCGAACGGATTGACCAATCCGCAAAATTTCTGTTGCATCTGAAAGTAGAAACTCGCCCGATTACAACGGTATGCGCACTTTTCCCCTAGGCCGTCCTAGTTATTCGTGTCGAGCATCAGAACTGCGAAAATTTTGAGTTTCTCAAGCGTTTCTTACCTCCAAACTGCCATATCTCGCGAACGGATTGACCAATCCGCAAAATTTCTGTTGCATCTGAAAGTAGAAACTCGCCCGATTACAACGGTAGTTCTAGTTTTCCCCTAGGCCGTTCTAGTTATTCGTTTCGAGCATCAGAACTGCGAAAATTTTGAGTTTCTCAAGCGTTTCTTACCTCCAAACTGCCATATCTCGCGAACGGATTGACCAATCCGCAAAATTTCTGTTGCATCTGAAAGTAGAAACTCGCCCGATTACAACGGTATGCGCACTTTTCCCCTAGGCCGTTCTAGTTACTCGTTTCGAGCATCAAAACTGCAAAAATTTTGAGTTTCTCAAGCGTTTCTTATCTCCAAACTGCCATATCTCGCGAACGGATTGATCAATCCGCAAAATTTCTGGTGCATCTGAAAGTAGAAACTCGCCCGATTACAACGGTATGCGCACTTTTCCCCTAGGCGGTTCTAGTTATTCGTTTCGAGCATCAGAACTGCGAAAATTTTGAGTTTCTCAAGCGTTTCTTACCTCCAAACTGCCATATCTCGCGAACGGATTGACCAATCCGCAAAATTTCTGTTGCATCTGAAAGTAGAAACTCGCCCGATTACAACGGTATGCGCACTTTTCCCCTAGGCCGTTCTAGTTACTCGTTTCGAGCATCAAAACTGCAAAAATTTTGAGTTTCTCAAGCGTTTCTTATCTCCAAACTGCCATATCTCGCGAACGGATTGATCAATCCGCAAAATTTCGGTGCCATCTGAAAGTAGAAACTCGCCCGATTACAACGGTATGCGTACTTCGCCCCTAGGCCGTTCTAGTCATTCGTTTCGAGCATCAGAAATGCGAAAATTTTGAGTTTCTCAAGCGTTTCTTACCTCCAAACTGCCATATCTCGCGAACGGATTGACCAATCCGCAAAATTTCTGTTGCATCTGAAAGTAGAAACTCGCCCGATTACAACGGTATGCGCACTTTTCCCCTAGGCCGTCCTAGTTATTCGTGTCGAGCATCAGAACTGCGAAAATTTTGAGTTTCTCAAGCGTTTCTTACCTCCAAACTGCCATATCTCGCTAACGGATTGACCAATCCGCAAAATTTCTGTTGCATCTGAAAGTAGAAACTCGCCCGATTACAACGGTATGCGCACTTTTCCCCTAGGCCGTTCTAGTTACTCGTTTCGAGCATCAAAACTGCAAAAATTTTGAGTTTCTCAAGCGTTTCTTATCTCCAAACTGCCATATCTCGCGAACGGATTGATCAATACGCAAAATTTCTGTGCCATCTGAAAGTAGAAACTCGCCCGATTACAACGGTATGCGTACTTCGCCCCTAGGCCGTTCTAGTCATTCGTTTCGAGCATCAGAACTGCGAAAATTTTGAGTTTCTCAAGCGATTCTTACCTCCAAACTGCCATATCTCGCGAACGGATTGACCAATCCGCAAAATTTCTGTTGCTTCTGAAAGTAGAAACTCGCCCGATTACAACGGTATGCGCACTTTTCCCCTAGGCCGTTCTAGTTATTCGTATCGAGCATCAGAAATGCGAAAATTTTGAGTTTCTCAAGCGTTTCTTACCTCCAAACTGCCATATCTCGCGAACGGATTGACCAATCCGCAAAATTTCTGTTGCATCTGAAAGTAGAAACTCGCCCGATTACAACGGTATGCGCACTTTTCCCCTAGGCCGTCCTAGTTATTCGTGTCGAGCATCAGAACTGCGAAAATTTTGAGTTTCTCAAGCGTTTCTTACCTCCAAACTGCCATATCTCGCGAACGGATTGACCAATCCGCAAAATTTCTGTTGCATCTGAAAGTAGAAACTCGCCCGATTACAACGGTAGTTCTAGTTTTCCCCTAGGCCGTTCTAGTTATTCGTTTCGAGCATCAGAACTGCGAAAATTTTGAGTTTCTCAAGCGTTTCTTACCTCCAAACTGCCATATCTCGCGAACGGATTGACCAATCCGCAAAATTTCTGTTGCATCTGAAAGTAGAAACTCGCCCGATTACAACGGTATGCGCACTTTTCCCCTAGGACGTTCTAGTTATTCGTGTCGAGCATCAGAACTGCGAAAATTTTGAGTTTCTCAAGCGTTTCTTACCTCCAAACTGCCATATCTCGCGAACGGATTGACCAATCCGCAAAATTTCTGTTGCATCTGAAAGTAGAAACTCGCCCGATTACAACGGTATGCGCACTTTTCCCCTAGGCCGTTCTAGTTACTCGTTTCGAGCATCAGAACTGCGAAAATTTTGAGTTTCTCAAGCGTTTCTTATCTCCAAACTGCCATATCTCGCGAACGGATTGATCAATCCGCAAAATTTCTGTTGCATCTGAAAGTAGAAACTCGCCCGATTACAACGGTGGGTGTAGTTTTCCCCTAGGCCGTTCTAGTTATTCGTGTCGAGCATCAGAACTGCGAAAATTTTGAGTTTCTCAAGCGATTCTTACCTCCAAACTGCCATATCTCGCGAACGGATTGACCACTCCGCAAAATTTCTGTTGCTTCTGAAAGTAGAAACTCGCCCGATTACAACGGTATGCGAACTTTTCCCCTAGGCCGTTCTAGTTATTCGTATCGAGCATCAGAAATGCGAAAATTTTGAGTTTCTCAAGCGTTTCTTACCTCCAAACTGCCATATCTCGCGAACGGATTGACCAATCCGCAAAATTTCTGTTGCTTCTGAAAGTAGAAACTCGCCCGATTACAACGGTATGCACACTTTTCCCTTAGGCCGTTCTAGTTATTCGTATCGAGCATCAGAAATGCGAAAATTTTGAGTTTCTCAAGCGTTTCTTATATCCAAACTGCCATATCTCGCGAACGGATTGATCAATCCGCAAAATTTCTGTTGCATCTGAAAGTAGAAACTCGCCCGATTACAACGGTATGCGGACTTTTCCCCTAGGCGGTTCTAGTTATTCGTTTCGAGCATCAGAACTGTGAAAATTTTGAGTTTCTCAAGCGTTTCTTATATCCAAACTGCCATATCTCGCGAACGGATTGATCAATCCGCAAAATTTCTGTTGCATCTGAAAGTGGAAACTCGCCCGATTACAACGGTATGCGCACTTTTCCCCTAGGCGGTTCTAGTTATTCGTTTCGAGCATCAGAACTGCGAAAATTTTGAGTTTCTCAAGCGTTTCTTACCTCCAAACTGCCATATCTCGCGAACGGATTGATCAATCCGCAAAATTTCTGGTGCGTCTGAAAGTAGAAACTCGCCCGATTACAACGGTATGCGCACTTTTCCCCTAGGCGGTTCTAGTTATTCGTTTCGAGCATCAGAACTGCGAAAATTTTGAGTTTCTCAAGCGTTTCTTACCTCCAAACTGCCATATCTCGCGAACGGATTGACCAATCCGCAAAATTTCTGTTGCATCTGAAAGTAGAAACTCGCCCGATTACAACGGTATGCGCACTTTTCCCCTAGGACGTTCTAGTTATTCGTGTCGAGCATCAGAACTGCGAAAATTTTGAGTTTCTCAAGCGTTTCTTACCTCCAAACTGCCATATCTCGCGAACGGATTGACCAATCCGCAAAATTTCTGTTGCATCTGAAAGTAGAAACTCGCCCGATTACAACGGTATGCGCACTTTTCCCCTAGGCCGTTCTAGTTACTCGTTTCGAGCATCAGAACTGCGAAAATTTTGAGTTTCTCAAGCGTTTCTTATCTCCAAACTGCCATATCTCGCGAACGGATTGATCAATCCGCAAAATTTCTGTTGCATCTGAAAGTAGAAACTCGCCCGATTACAACGGTGGGTGTAGTTTTCCCCTAGGCCGTTCTAGTTATTCGTGTCGAGCATCAGAACTGCGAAAATTTTGAGTTCCTCAAGCGATTCTTACCTCCAAACTGCCATATCTCGCGAACGGATTGACCAATCCGCAAAATTTCTGTTGCTTCTGAAAGTAGAAACTCGCCCGATTACAACGGTATGCAAACTTTTCCCCTAGGCCGTTCTAGTTATTCGTATCGAGCATCAGAAATGCGAAAATTTTGAGTTTCTCAAGCGTTTCTTACCTCCAAACTGCCATATCTCGCGAACGGATTGACCAATCCGCAAAATTTCTGTTGCTTCTGAAAGTAGAAACTCGCCCGATTACAACGGTATGCACACTTTTCCCTTAGGCCGTTCTAGTTATTCGTATCGAGCATCAGAAATGCGAAAATTTTGAGTTTCTCAAGCGTTTCTTATATCCAAACTGCCATATCTCGCGAACGGATTGATCAATCCGCAAAATTTCTGTTGCATCTGAAAGTAGAAACTCGCCCGATTACAACGGTATGCGGACTTTTCCCCTAGGCGGTTCTAGTTATTCGTTTCGAGCATCAGAACTGCGAAAATTTTGAGTTTCTCAAGCGTTTCTTATATCCAAACTGCCATATCTCGCGAACGGATTGATCAATCCGCAAAATTTCTGTTGCATCTGAAAGTGGAAACTCGCCCGATTACAACGGTATGCGCACTTTTCCCCTAGGCGGTTCTAGTTATTCGTTTCGAGCATCAGAACTGCGAAAATTTTGAGTTTCTCAAGCGTTTCTTACCTCCAAACTGCCATATCTCGCGAACGGATTGACCAATCCGCAAAATTGCTGTTGCATCTGAAAGTAGAAACTCGCCCGATTACAACGGTAGGTGTAGTTTTCCCCTAGGCCGTTCTAGTTATTCGTTTCGAGCATCAGAACTGCGAAAATTTTGAGTTTCTCAAGCGTTTCTTACCTCCAAACTGCCATATCTCGCGAACGGATTGACCAATCCGCAAAATTTCTGTTGCATCTGAAAGTAGAAACTCGCCCGATTACAACGGTATGCGCACTTTTCCCCTAGGCCGTCCTAGTTATTCGTGTCGAGCATCAGAACTGCGAAAATTTTGAGTTTCTCAAGCGTTTCTTACCTCCAAACTGCCATATCTCGCGAACAGATTGACCAATCCGCAAAATTTCTGTTGGATCTGAAAGTAGAAACTCGCCCGATTACAACGGTATGCGCACTTATCCCCTAGGCCGTTCTAGTTACTCGTTTCGAGCATCAAAACTGCAAAAACTTTGAGTTTCTCAAGCGTTTCTTATCTCCAAACTGCCATATCTCGCGAACGGATTGATCAATCCGCAAAATTTCTGTGCCATCTGAAAGTAGAAACTCGCCCGATTACAACGGTATGCGTACTTCGCCCCTAGGCCGTTCTAGTCATTCGTTTCGAGCATCAGAACTGCGAAAATTTTGAGTTTCTCAAGCGATTCTTACCTCCAAACTGCCATATCTCGCGAACGGATTGACCAATCCGCAAAATTTCTGTTGCTTCTGAAAGTAGAAACTCGCCCGATTACAACGGTATGCGCACTTTTCCCCTAGGCCGTTCTAGTTATTCGTATCGAGCATCAGAAGTGCGAAAATTTTGAGTTTCTCAAGCGTTTCTTACCTCCAAACTGCCATATCTCGCGAACGGATTGACCAATCCGCAAAATTTCTGTTGCATCTGAAAGTAGAAACTCGCCCGATTACAACGGTAGTTCTAGTTTTCCCCTAGGCCGTTCTAGTTATTCGTTTCGAGCATCAGAACTGCGAAAATTTTGAGTTTCTCAAGCGTTTCTTACCTCCAAACTGCCATATCTCGCGAACGGATTGACCAATCCGCAAAATTTCTGTTGCATCTGAAAGTAGAAACTCGCCCGATTACAACGGTATGCGCACTTTTCCCCTAGGACGTTCTAGTTATTCGTTTCGAGCATCAGAACTGCGAAAATTTTGAGTTTCTCAAGCGTTTCTTATATCCAAACTGCCATATCTCGCGAACGGATTGATCAATCCGCAAAATTTCTGTTGCATCTGAAAGTGGAAACTCGCCCGATTACAACGGTATGCGCACTTTTCCCCTAGGCGGTTCTAGTTATTCGTTTCGAGCATCAGAACTGCGAAAATTTTGAGTTTCTCAAGCGTTTCTTACCTCCAAACTGCCATATCTCGCGAACGGATTGATCAATCCGCAAAATTTCTGGTGCATCTGAAAGTAGAAACTCGCCCGATTACAACGGTATGCGCACTTTTCCCCTAGGCGGTTCTAGTTATTCGTTTCGAGCATCAGAACTGCGAAAATTTTGAGTTTCTCAAGCGTTTCTTACCTCCAAACTGCCATATCTCGCGAACGGATTGACCAATCCGCAAAATTGCTGTTGCATCTGAAAGTAGAAACTCGCCCGATTACAACGGTAGGTGTAGTTTTCCCCTAGGCCGTTCTAGTTATTCGTTTCGAGCATCAGAACTGCGAAAATTTTGAGTTTCTCAAGCGTTTCTTACCTCCAAACTGCCATATCTCGCGAACGGATTGACCAATCCGCAAAATTTCTGTTGCATCTGAAAGTAGAAACTCGCCCGATTACAACGGTATGCGCACTTTTCCCCTAGGCCGTCCTAGTTATTCGTGTCGAGCATCAGAACTGCGAAAATTTTGAGTTTCTCAAGCGTTTCTTACCTCCAAACTGCCATATCTCGCGAACAGATTGACCAATCCGCAAAATTTCTGTTGCATCTGAAAGTAGAAACTCGCCCGATTACAACGGTATGCGCACTTATCCCCTAGGCCGTTCTAGTTACTCGTTTCGAGCATCAAAACTGCAAAAACTTTGAGTTTCTCAAGCGTTTCTTATCTCCAAACTGCCATATCTCGCGAACGGATTGATCAATCCGCAAAATTTCTGTGCCATCTGAAAGTAGAAACTCGCCCGATTACAACGGTATGCGTACTTCGCCCCTAGGCCGTTCTAGTCATTCGTTTCGAGCATCAGAACTGCGAAAATTTTGAGTTTCTCAAGCGATTCTTACCTCCAAACTGCCATATCTCGCGAACGGATTGACCAATCCGCAAAATTTCTGTTGCTTCTGAAAGTAGAAACTCGCCCGATTACAACGGTATGCGCACTTTTCCCCTAGGCCGTTCTAGTTATTCGTATCGAGCATCAGAAGTGCGAAAATTTTGAGTTTCTCAAGCGTTTCTTACCTCCAAACTGCCATATCTCGCGAACGGATTGACCAATCCGCAAAATTTCTGTTGCATCTGAAAGTAGAAACTCGCCCGATTACAACGGTATGCGCACTTTTCCCCTAGGCCGTCCTAGTTATTCGTGTCGAGCATCAGAACTGCGAAAATTTTGAGTTTCTCAAGCGTTTCTTACCTCCAAACTGCCATATCTCGCTAACGGATTGACCAATCCGCAAAATTTCTGTTGCATCTGAAAGTAGAAACTCGCCCGATTACAACGGTATGCGCACTTTTCCCCTAGGCCGTTCTAGTTACTCGTTTCGAGCATCAAAACTGCAAAAATTTTGAGTTTCTCAAGCGTTTCTTATCTCCAAACTGCCATATCTCGCGAACGGATTGATCAATACGCAAAATTTCTGTGCCATCTGAAAGTAGAAACTCGCCCGATTACAACGGTATGCGTACTTCGCCCCTAGGCCGTTCTAGTCATTCGTTTCGAGCATCAGAACAGCGAAAATTTTGAGTTTCTCAAGCGATTCTTACCTCCAAACTGCCATATCTCGCGAACGGATTGACCAATCCGCAAAATTTCTGTTGCTTCTGAAAGTAGAAACTCGCCCGATTACAACGGTATGCGCACTTTTCCCCTAGGCCGTCCTAGTTATTCGTGTCGAGCATCAGAACTGCGAAAATTTTGAGTTTCTCAAGCGTTTCTTACCTCCAAACTGCCATATCTCGCGAACGGATTGACCAATCCGCAAAATTTCTGTTGCATCTGAAAGTAGAAACTCGCCCGATTACAACGGTAGTTCTAGTTTTCCCCTAGGCCGTTCTAGTTATTCGTTTCGAGCATCAGAACTGCGAAAATTTTGAGTTTCTCAAGCGTTTCTTACCTCCAAACTGCCATATCTCGCGAACGGATTGACCAATCCGCAAAATTTCTGTTGCATCTGAAAGTAGAAACTCGCCCGATTACAACGGTATGCGCACTTTTCCCCTAGGACGTTCTAGTTATTCGTTTCGAGCATCAGAACTGCGAAAATTTTGAGTTTCTCAAGCGTTTCTTATATCCAAACTGCCATATCTCGCGAACGGATTGATCAATCCGCAAAATTTCTGTTGCATCTGAAAGTGGAAACTCGCCCGATTACAACGGTATGCGCACTTTTCCCCTAGGCGGTTCTAGTTATTCGTTTCGAGCATCAGAACTGCGAAAATTTTGAGTTTCTCAAGCGTTTCTTACCTCCAAACTGCCATATCTCGCGAACGGATTGATCAATCCGCAAAATTTCTGGTGCATCTGAAAGTAGAAACTCGCCCGATTACAACGGTATGCGCACTTTTCCCCTAGGCGGTTCTAGTTATTCGTTTCGAGCATCAGAACTGCGAAAATTTTGAGTTTCTCAAGCGTTTCTTACCTCCAAACTGCCATATCTCGCGAACGGATTGACCAATCCGCAAAATTGCTGTTGCATCTGAAAGTAGAAACTCGCCCGATTACAACGGTAGGTGTAGTTTTCCCCTAGGCCGTTCTAGTTATTCGTTTCGAGCATCAGAACTGCGAAAATTTTGAGTTTCTCAAGCGTTTCTTACCTCCAAACTGCCATATCTCGCGAACGGATTGACCAATCCGCAAAATTTCTGTTGCATCTGAAAGTAGAAACTCGCCCGATTACAACGGTATGCGCACTTTTCCCCTAGGCCGTCCTAGTTATTCGTGTCGAGCATCAGAACTGCGAAAATTTTGAGTTTCTCAAGCGTTTCTTACCTCCAAACTGCCATATCTCGCGAACAGATTGACCAATCCGCAAAATTTCTGTTGCATCTGAAAGTAGAAACTCGCCCGATTACAACGGTATGCGCACTTATCCCCTAGGCCGTTCTAGTTACTCGTTTCGAGCATCAAAACTGCAAAAACTTTGAGTTTCTCAAGCGTTTCTTATCTCCAAACTGCCATATCTCGCGAACGGATTGATCAATCCGCAAAATTTCTGTGCCATCTGAAAGTAGAAACTCGCCCGATTACAACGGTATGCGTACTTCGCCCCTAGGCCGTTCTAGTCATTCGTTTCGAGCATCAGAACTGCGAAAATTTTGAGTTTCTCAAGCGATTCTTACCTCCAAACTGCCATATCTCGCGAACGGATTGACCAATCCGCAAAATTTCTATTGCTTCTGAAAGTAGAAACTCGCCCGATTACAACGGTATGCGCACTTTTCCCCTAGGCCGTTCTAGTTATTCGTATCGAGCATCAGAATTGCGAAAATTTTGAGTTTCTCAAGCGTTTCTTACCTCCAAACTGCCATATCTCGCGAACGGATTGACCAATCCGCAAAATTTCTGTTGCATCTGAAAGTAGAAACTCGCCCGATTACAACGGTATGCGCACTTTTCCCCTAGGCCGTCCTAGTTATTCGTGTCGAGCATCAGAACTGCGAAAATTTTGAGTTTCTCAAGCGTTTCTTACCTCCAAACTGCCATATCTCGCTAACGGATTGACCAATCCGCAAAATTTCTGTTGCATCTGAAAGTAGAAACTCGCCCGATTACAACGGTATGCGCACTTTTCCCCTAGGCCGTTCTAGTTACTCGTTTCGAGCATCAAAACTGCAAAAATTTTGAGTTTCTCAAGCGTTTCTTATCTCCAAACTGCCATATCTCGCGAACGGATTGATCAATACGCAAAATTTCTGTGCCATCTGAAAGTAGAAACTCGCCCGATTACAACGGTATGCGTACTTCGCCCCTAGGCCGTTCTAGTCATTCGTTTCGAGCATCAGAACAGCGAAAATTTTGAGTTTCTCAAGCGATTCTTACCTCCAAACTGCCATATCTCGCGAACGGATTGACCAATCCGCAAAATTTCTGTTGCTTCTGAAAGTAGAAACTCGCCCGATTACAACGGTATGCGCACTTTTCCCCTAGGCCGTCCTAGTTATTCGTGTCGAGCATCAGAACTGCGAAAATTTTGAGTTTCTCAAGCGTTTCTTACCTCCAAACTGCCATATCTCGCGAACGGATTGACCAATCCGCAAAATTTCTGTTGCATCTGAAAGTAGAAACTCGCCCGATTACAACGGTAGTTCTAGTTTTCCCCTAGGCCGTTCTAGTTATTCGTTTCGAGCATCAGAACTGCGAAAATTTTGAGTTTCTCAAGCGTTTCTTACCTCCAAACTGCCATATCTCGCGAACGGATTGACCAATCCGCAAAATTTCTGTTGCATCTGAAAGTAGAAACTCGCCCGATTACAACGGTATGCGCACTTTTCCCCTAGGACGTTCTAGTTATTCGTGTCGAGCATCAGAACTGCGAAAATTTTGAGTTTCTCAAGCGTTTCTTACCTCCAAACTGCCATATCTCGCGAACGGATTGACCAATCCGCAAAATTTCTGTTGCATCTGAAAGTAGAAACTCGCCCGATTACAACGGTATGCGCACTTTTCCCCTAGGCCGTTCTACTTACTCGTTTCGAGCATCAGAACTGCGAAAATTTTGAGTTTCTCAAGCGTTTCTTACCTCCAAACTGCCATATCTCGCGAACGGATTGACCAATCCGCAAAATTTCTGTTGCATCTGAAAGTAGAAACTCGCCCGATTACCACGGTAGTTCTAGTTTTCCCCTAGGCCGTTCTAGTTATTCGTTTCGAGCATCAGAACTGCGAAAATTTTGAGTTTCTCAAGCGTTTCTTACCTCCAAACTGCCATATCTCGCGAACGGATTGATCAATCCGCAAAATTTCTGTTGCATCTGAAAGTACAAACTCGCCCGATTACAACGGTGGGTGTAGTTTTCCCCTAGGCCGTTCTAGTTATTCGTGTCGAGCATCAGAACTGCGAAAATTTTGAGTTTCTCAAGCGTTTCTTACCTCCAAACTGCCATATCTCGCGAACGGATTGACCAATCCGCAAAATTTCTGTTGCATCTGAAAGTAGAAACTCGCCCGATTACCACGGTAGTTCTAGTTTTCCCCTAGGCCGTTCTAGTTATTCGTTTCGAGCATCAGAACTGCGAAAATTTTGAGTTTCTCAAGCGTTTCTTACCTCCAAACTGCCATATCTCGCGAACGGATTGACAAATCCGCAAAATTTCTGTTGCATCTGAAAGTAGAAACTCGCCCGATTACAACGGTATGCGCACTTTTCCCCTAGGCCGTCCTTGTTATTCGTGTCGAGCATCAGAACTGCGAAAATTTTGAGTTTCTCAAGCGTTTCTTACCTCCAAACTGCCATATCTCGCTAACGGATTGACCAATCCGCAAAATTTCTGTTGCATCTGAAAGTAGAAACTCGCCCGATTACAACGGTATGCGCACTTTTCCCCTAGGCCGTTCTAGTTACTCGTTTCGAGCATCAAAACTGCAAAAATTTTGAGTTTCTCAAGCGTTTCTTATCTCCTAACTGCCATATCTCGCGAACGGATTGATCAATCCGCAAAATTTCTGTGCCATCTGAAAGTAGAAACTCGCCCGATTACAACGGTATGCGTACTTCGCCCCTAGGCCGTTCTAGTCATTCGTTTCGAGCATCAGAACTGCGAAAATTTTGAGTTTCTCAAGCGATTCTTACCTCCAAACTGCCATATCTCGCGAACGGATTGACCATTCCGCAAAATTTCTGTTGCATCTGAAAGTAGAAACTCGCCCGATTACAACGGTATGCGCACTTTTCCCCTAGGCCGTTCTAGTTACTCGTTTCGAGCATCAAAACTGCAAAAATTTTGAGTTTCTCCAGCGTTTCTTATCTCCTAACTGCCATATCTCGCGAACGGATTGATCAATCCGCAAAATTTCTGTGCCATCTGAAAGTAGAAACTCGCCCGATTACAACGGTATGCGTACTTCGCCCCTAGGCCGTTCTAGTCATTCGTTTCGAGCATCAGAACTGCGAAAATTTTGAGTTTCTCAAGCGATTCTTACCTCCAAACTGCCATATCTCGCGAACGGATTGACCAATCCGCAAAATTTCTGTTGCATCTGAAAGTAGAAACTCGCCCGATTACCACGGTAGTTCTAGTTTTCCCCTAGGCCGTTCTAGTTATTCGTTTCGAGCATCAGAACTGCTCAATTTTGAGTTTCTCAAGCGTTTCTTATCTCCAAACTGCCATATCTCGCGAACGGGTTGATCAGTCCGCAAAATTTCTGTTGCATCTGAAAGTAGAAACTCGCCCGATTACAACGGTATGCGTACTTTTCCCCTATGCCGTTCTAGTTTCTCGTTTCGAGCATTAGAACTGCGAAAATTTTGAGTTTCTCAAGCGTTTCTTACATCAAAACTGCCATATCTCGCGAACGGATTGACCAATCCGCATAATTTCTGTTGCATCTGAAAGTTGAAACTCGCCCGATTACAACGGTATGCGCACTTTGCCCCTAGGCCGTTCTAGTTATTCGTGTCGAGCATCAGAACTGCGAAAATTTTGAGTTTCTCAAGCGTTTCTTACCTCCAAACTGCCATATCTCGCGAACGGATTGACAAATCCGCAAAATTTCTGTTGCATCTGAAAGTAGAAACTCGCCCGATTAAAACGGTATTCGTACTTTTCCCCTAGGCCGTTCTAGTTTCTCGTTACGAGCATCAAAACTGCGAACATTTTGAGTTTCTCAAGCGTTTCTTATCTCCAAACTGCCATATCTCGCGAACGGATTAATCAATCCGCAAAATTTCTGTTGCATCTGAAAGTAGAAACTCGCCCGATTACAACGGTAGGTGTAGTTTTCCCCTAGGCTGTTCCAGTTATTCATTTCGAGCATCAGAACTGCGAAAATTTTGAGTTTCTCAAGCGTTTCATACCTCCAAACTGCCATATCTCGCGAACGGATTGACCAATCCGCAAAATTTCTGTTGCTTCTGAAAGTAGAAACACGCCCGACTACAACGGTATGCGCACTTTTCCCCTAGGCCGTTCTAGTTATTCGTTTCGAGCATCAGAAATGCGAAAATTTTGAGGTTCTCAAGCGTTTCTTATCTCCAAACTGCCATATCTCGCGAACGGATTGATCAATCCCCAAAATTTTTGTTGCATCTGAAAGTAGAAACTCGCCCGATTACAACGGTATCCGCACTTTGCCCCTAAGCCGTTCTAGTTATTCGTGTCGAGCATCAGAACTGCGAAAATTTTGAGTTTCTCAAGCGTTTCTTATCTCCAAACTGCCATATCTCGCGAACGGATTGACCAATCCGCAAAATTTCTGTTGCATCTGAAAGTAGAAACTCGCCCGATTACAACGGTAGGTATAGTTTTCCCCTAGGCCGTTCTAGTTATTCGTGTCGAGCATCAGAACTGCGAAAATTTTGAGTTTCTCAAGCGTTTCTTACCTCCAAACTGCCATATCTCGCGAACGGATTGACCAATCCGCAAAATTTCTGTTGCATCTGAAAGTAGAAACTCGCCCGATTACAACGGTATGCGCACTTTTCCCCTAGGCCGTTCTAGTTATTCGTGTGGAGCATCAGAACTGCGAAAATTTTGAGTTTCTCAAGCGTTTCTTATCTCCAAACTGCCATATCTCGCGAACGGATTGATCAATCCGCAAAATTTCTGTTGCATCTAAAAGTAGAAACTCGCCCGATTACAACGGTAGGTGTAGTTTTCCCCTTGGCCGTTTCAGTTATTCATTTCGAGCATCAGAACTGCGAAAATTTTGAGTTTCTCAAGCGTTTCTTACCTCCAAACTGCCATATCTCGGGAACGGATTGACCAATCCGCAAAATTTCTGTTGCTTCTGAAAGTAGAAACTCGCCCGATTACAACGGTGTGCGCACTTTTCCCCTAGGCCGTTCTAGTTATTCGTTTCGAGCATCAGAAGTGCGAAAATTTTGAGTTTCTCAAGCGTTTCTTATCTCCAAACTGCCATATCTCGCGAACGGATTGACCAATCCGCAAAATTTCTGTTGCATCTGAAAGTAGAAACTCGCCCGATTACAACGGTATGCGTACTTCTCCTCTAGGCCGTTCTAGTCATTCGTTCGAGCATCAGAACTGCGAAAATTTTGAGTTTCTCAAGCGTTTCTTATCTCCAAAGTGCCATATCTCGCGAACGGATTGATCAATCCGCAAAATTTCTGTTGCATCTGAAAGTAGAAACTCGCCCGATTACAACGGTAGGTGTAGTTTTCCCCTAGGCCGTTCCAGTTATTCATTTCGAGCATCAGAACTGCGAAAATTTTGAGTTTCTCAAGCGTTTCTTACATCCAAACTGCCATATCTCGCAAACGGATTGACCAATCCGCAAAATTTCTGTTGCTTCTGAAAGTAGAAACTCGCCCGATTACAACGGTATGCGTACTTTTCCCCTATGCCGTTCTAGTTACTCGTTTCGAGCATCAGAACTGCGAAAATTTTGAGTTTCTCAAGCGTTTCTTATCTCCAAACTGCCATATCTCGCGAACGGATTGATCAGTCCGCAAAATTTCTGTTGCATCTGAAAGTAGAAACTCGCCCGATTACAACGGTATGCGTACTTCTCCCCTAGGCCGTTCTAGTTATTCGTTTCGAGCATCAGAACTGCGAAAATTTTGAGTTTCTCAAGCGTTTCGTATCTCCAAACTGCCATATCTCGCGAACGGATTGATCAATCCGCAAAATTTCTGTTGCATCTGAAAGTAGAAACTCGCCCGATTACAACGGTATGCGCACTTTTCCCCTAAGCGGTTCTAGTTATTCGTTTCGAGCATCAGAACTGCGAAAATTTTGAGTTTCTCAAGCGTTTCTTACCTCCAAACTGCCATATCTCGCGAACGGATTGACCAATCCGCATAATTTCTGTTGCATCTGAAAGTAGAAACTCGCCCGATTACAACGGTATGCGTACTTCTCCCCTAGGCGGTCCTAGTTATTCGTTTCGAGCATCAGAACTGCGAAAATTTTGAGTTTCTCAAGCGTTTCTTACCTCCAAACTGCCATATATCGCGAACGGATTGACCAATCCGCAAAATTTGTGTTGCATCTGAAAGTAGAAACTCGCCCGATTACAACGGTATGCGTACTTTTCCCCTATGACGTTCTAGTTACTCGTTTCGAGCATTAGAACTGCGAAAATTTTGAGTTTCTCAAGCGTTTCTTACCTCCAAACTGCCATATCTCGCGAACGGATTGACCAATCCGCAAAATTTCTGTTGCATCTGAAAGTAGAAACTCGCCCGATTACAACGGTATGCGTACTTTTCCCCTAGGCCGTTCTAGTTATACGTTTCGAGCATCAGAAATGCGAAAATTTTGAGTTTCTCAAGCGTTTCTTACCTCCAAACTGCCATATATCGGGAACGGATTGACCAATACGCAAAATTTCTGTTGCTTCTGAAAGTAGAAACTCGCCCGATTACAACGGTGTGCGCACTTTTCCCCTAGGCCGTTCTAGTTATTCGTGTCAAGCATCAGAACTGCGAAAATTTTGAGTTTCTCAAGCGTTCCTTACCTCCAAACTGTCATATCTTGCGAACGGATTGACCAATCCGCAAAATTTCTGTTGCATCTGAAAGTAGAAACTCGCCCGATTACAACCGTAGGTATAGTTTTCCCCTAGGCCGTTCTAGTTATTCGTTTCGAGCATCAGAACTGCGAAAATTTTGAGTTTCTCAAGCGTTTCTTATCTCCAAACTGCCATATCTCGCGAACGGATTGATCAGTCCGCAAAATTTCTGTTGCATCTAAAAGTAGAAACTCGCCCGATTACAACGGTAGGTGTAGTTTTCCCCTAGGCCGTTCCAGTTATTCATTTCGAGCATCAGGACTGCGAAAATTTTGAGTTTCTCAAGCGTTTCTTACCTCCAAACTGCCATATCTCGCGAACGGATTGACCAATCCGCAAAATTTCTGTTGCTTCTGAAAGTAGAAACTAGCCCGATTACAACGGTATGCGCACTTTTCCCCTAGGCCGTTCTAGTTATTCGTTTCGAGCATCAGAAGTGCGAAAATTTTGAGTTTCTCAAGCGTTTCTTACCTCCAAACTGCCATATCTCGCGAACGGATTGACCAATCCGCAAAATTTCTGTTGCATCTGAAAGTAGAAACTCGCCCGATTACAACGGTATGCGTACTTTTCCCCTAGGCCGTTCTAGTTATTCGTTTCGAGCATCTGAAATGCGAAAATTTTGAGTTTCTCAAGCGTTTCTTAAATCCAACCGGCCATATCTCGCGAACGGATTGACCAATCCGCATGATTTCTGTTGCATCTGAAAATAGAAACTCGCCCGATTACAACGGTATGCGTACTTCTCCCCTAGGCCGTTCTAGTCATTCGTTTCGAGCATCAGAACTGCGAAAATTTTGAGTTTCTCAAGCGTTTCTTATCTCCAAACTGCCATATCTCGCGAACGGATTGATCAATCCGCAAAATTTCTGTTGCATCTGAAAGTAGAAACTCGCCCGATTACAACGGTATGCGCACTTTTCCCCTAGGCGGTTCTAGTTATTCGTTTCGAGCATCAGAACTGCGAAAATTTTGAGTTTCTCAAGCGTTTCTTACCTCCAAACTGCCATATCTCGCGAACGGATTGACCAATCCGCAAAATTTCTGTTGCATCTGAAAGTAGAAACTCGCCCGATTACAACGGTATGCGCACTTTTCCCCTAGGCCGTTCTAGTTATTCGTGTCGAGCATCAGAACTGCGAAAATTTTGAGTTTCTCAAGCGTTTCTTAAATCCAACCGGCCATATCTCGCGAACGGATTGACCAATCCGCATGATTTCTGTTGCATCTGAAAATAGAAACTCGCCCGATTACAACGGTATGCGCACTTTTCCCCTAGGCCGTTCTAGTTATTCGTTTCGAGCATCAGAAGTGCGAAAATTTTGAGTTTCTCAAGCGTTTCTTACCTCCAAACTGCCATATCTCGCGAACGGATTGACCAATCCGCAAAATTTCTGTTGCATCTGAAAGTAGAAACTCGCCCGATTACAACGCTATGCGCACTTTTCCCCTAGGCGGTTCTAGTTATTCGTTTCGAGCATCAGAACTGCGAAAATTTTGAGTTTCTCAAGCGTTTCTTACCTCCAAACTGCCATATCTCGCGAACGGATTGACCAATCCACAAAATTTCTGTTGCATCTGAAAGTAGAAACTCGCCCGATTACAACGGTAGGTGTAGTTTTCCCATAGGCCGTTCTAGTTATTCGTTTCGAGCATCAGAAGTGCGAAAATTTTGAGTTTCTCAAGCGTTTCTTACCTCCAAACTGCCATATCTCGCGAACGGATTGACCAATCCGCAAAATTTCTGTTGCATCTGAAAGTAGAAACTCGCCCGATTACAACGGTATGCGTACTTTTCCCCTAGGCCGTTCTAGTTATACGTTTCGAGCATCAGAAATGCGAAAATTTTGAGTTTCTCAAGCGTTTCTTACCTCCAAACTGCCATATATCGGGAACGGATTGACCAATCCGCAAAATTTCTGTTGCTTCTGAAAGTAGAAACTCGCCCGATTACAACGGTGTGCGCACTTTTCCCCTAGGCCGTTCTAGTTATTCGTGTCGAGCATCAGAACTGCGAAAATTTTGAGTTTCTCAAGCGTTCCTTACCTCCAAACTGTCATATCTTGCGAACGGATTGACCAATCCGCAAAATTTCTGTTGCATCTGAAAGTAGAAACTCGCCCGATTACAACCGTAGGTATAGTTTTCCCCTAGGCCGTTCTAGTTATTCGTTTCGAGCATCAGAACTGCGAAAATTTTGAGTTTCTCAAGCGTTTCTTATCTCCAAACTGCCATATCTCGCGAACGGATTGATCAGTCCGCAAAATTTCTGTTGCATCTAAAAGTAGAAACTCGCCCGATTACAACGGTAGGTGTAGTTTTCCCCTAGGCCGTTCCAGTTATTCATTTCGAGCATCAGGACTGCGAAAATTTTGAGTTTCTCAAGCGTTTCTTACCTCCAAACTGCCATATCTCGCGAACGGATTGACCAATCCGCAAAATTTCTGTTGCTTCTGAAAGTAGAAACTCGCCCGATTACAACGGTATGCGCACTTTTCCCCTAGGCCGTTCTAGTTATTCGTTTCGAGCATCAGAAGTGCGAAAATTTTGAGTTTCTCAAGCGTTTCTTACCTCCAAACTGCCATATCTCGCGAACGGATTGACCAATCCGCAAAATTTCTGTTGCATCTGAAAGTAGAAACTCGCCCGATTACAACGGTATGCGTACTTTTCCCCTAGGCCGTTCTAGTTATATCGTTTCGAGCATCTGAAATGCGAAAATTTTGAGTTTCTCAAGCGTTTCTTAAATCCAACCGGCCATATCTCGCGAACGGATTGACCAATCCGCATGATTTCTGTTGCATCTGAAAATAGAAACTCGCCCGATTACAACGGTATGCGTACTTCTCCCCTAGGCCGTTCTAGTCATTCGTTTCGAGCATCAGAACTGCGAAAATTTTGAGTTTCTCAAGCGTTTCTTATCTCCAAACTGCCATATCTCGCGAACGGATTGATCAATCCGCAAAATTTCTGTTGCATCTGAAAGTAGAAACTCGCCCGATTACAACGGTATGCGCACTTTTCCCCTAGGCGGTTCTAGTTATTCGTTTCGAGCATCAGAACTGCGAAAATTTTGAGTTTCTCAAGCGTTTCTTACCTCCAAACTGCCATATCTCGCGAACGGATTGACCAATCCGCAAAATTTCTGTTGCATCTGAAAGTAGAAACTCGCCCGATTACAACGGTATGCGCACTTTTCCCTAGGCCGTTCTAGTTATTCGTGTCGAGCATCAGAACTGCGAAAATTTTGAGTTTCTCAAGCGTTTCTTATCTCCAAACTGCCATATCTCGCGAACGGATTGATCAATCCGCAAAATTTCTGTTGCATCTGAAAGTAGAAACTCGCCCGATTATAACGGTATGCGCACTTTTCCCCTAGGCCGTTCTAGTTATTCGTGCCGAGCATCAGAACTGCGAAAATTTTGAGTTTCTCAAGCGTTTCTTATCTCCAAACTGCCATAGGTCGCGAAAGGATTGATCAATCCGCAAAATTTCTGTTGCATCTGAAAGTAGAAACTCGCCCGATTACAACGCTATGCGCACTTTTCCCCTAGGCGGTTCTAGTTATTCGTTTCGTGCATCAGAACTGCGAAAATGTTGAGTTTCTCAAGCGTTTCTTACCTCCAAACTGTCATATCTTGCGAACGGATTGACCAATCCGCAAAATTTCTGTTGCATCTGAAAGTAGAAACTCGCCCGATTACAACGGTAGGTATAGTTTTCCCCTAGGCCGTTCTAGTTATTCGTGTCGAGCATCAGAACTGCGAAAATTTTGAGTTTCTCAAGCGTTTCTTACCTCCAAACTGCCATATCTCGCGAAAGGATTGACCAATCCGCAAAATTCCTGTTGCATCTGAAAGTAGAAACTCGCCCGATTACAACGGTATGCGCACATTTCCCCGAGGCCGTTCTAGTTATTCGTGTCGAGCATCAGAACTGCGAAAATTTTGAGTTTCTCAAGCGTTTCTTATTTCCAAACTGCCATATCTCGCGAACGGATTGATCAATCCGCAAAATTTCTGTTGCATCTGAAGTAGAAACTCGCCCGATTATAACGGTATGCGCACTTTTCCCCTAGGCCGTTCTAGTTATTCGTGTCGAGCATCAGAACTGCGAAAATTTTGAGTTTCTCAAGCGTTTCTTATCTCCAAACTGCCATAGGTCGCGAAAGGATTGATCAATCCGCAAAATTTCTGTTGCATCTGAAAGTAGAAACTCGCCCGATTACAACGCTATGCGCACTTTTCCCCTAGGCGTTCTAGTTATTCGTTTCGAGCATCAGAACTGCGAAAATTTTGAGTTTCTCAAGCGTTTCTTACCTCCAAACAGCCATATCTCGCGAACGGATTGACCAATCCGCAAAATTTCTGTTGCATCTGAAAGTAGAAACTCGCCCGATTACAACGGTAGGTGTAGTTTTCCCCTAGGCCGTTCTAGTTATTCGTTTCGAGCATCAGAACTGCGAAAATTTGGAGTTTCTCAAGCGTTTCTTACTTCCAAACTGCCATATCTCGCGAACGGATTGACCAATCCGCAAAATTTCTGTTGCATCTGAAAGTAGAAACTCGCCCGATTACAACGGTATGCGCACTTTTCCCCTAGGGCGTTTTAGTTATTCGTGTCGAGCATCAGAACTGCGAAAATTTTGAGTTCCTCAAGCGTTTCTTATCTCCAAACTGCCATATCTCGCGAACGGATTGATCAATCCGCAAAATTTCTGTTGCATCTGAAAGTAGAAACTCGCCCGATTACAACGGTATGCGCACTTTTCCCCTAGGCGGTTCTAGTTATTCGTTTCGTGCATCAGAACTGCAAAAATTTTGAGTTTGTCAAGCGTTTCTTACCTCCAAACTGTCATATCTCGCGAACGGATTGATCAATCCGCAAAATTTCTGTTGCATCTAAAAGTAGAAACTCGCCCGATACAACGGTAGGTGTAGTTTTCCCCTAGGCCGTTCTAGTTATTCGTTTCGAGCATCAGAACTGCGAAAATTTGGAGTTTCTCAAGCGTTTCTTACTTCCAAACTGCCATATCTCGCGAACGGATTGACCAATCCGCAAAATTTCTGTTGCATCTGAAAGTAGAAACTCGCCCGATTACAACGGTACGCGCACTTTTCCCCTAGGCGGTTCTAGTTATTCGTTTCGTGCATCAGAACTGCGAAAATGTTGAGTTTCTCTAGCGTTTCTTACCTCCAAACTGTCATATCTTGCGAACGGATTGACCAATCCGCAAAATTTCTGTTGCATCTGAAAGTAGAAACTCGCCCGATTACAACGGTAGGTATAGTTTTCCCCTAGGCCGTTCTAGTTATTCGTGTCGAGCATCAGAACTGCGAAAATTTTGAGTTTCTCAAGCGTTTCTTACCTCCAAACTGCCATATCTCGCGAACGGATTGACCAATCCGCAAATTTCTGTTGCATCTGAAAGTAGAAACTCGCCCGATTACAACGGTATGCGCACTTTTCCCCTAGGCCGTTCTAGTTATTCGTGTCGAGCATCAGAACTGCGAAAATTTTGAGTTTCTCAAGCGTTTCTTATTTCCAAACTGCCATATCTCGCGAACGGATTGATCAATCCGCAAAATTTCTGTTGCATCTGAAAGTGGAAACTCGCCCGATTACAACGGTATGCGCACTTTTCCCCTAGGCCGTTCTAGTTATTCGTGTCGAATATCAGAACTGCGAAATTTTGAGTTTCTCAAGCGTTTCTTATCTCCAAACTGCCATATGTCGCGAACGGATTGATCAATCCGCAAAATTTCTGTTGCATCTGAAAGTAGAAACTCGCCCGATTACAATGCTATGCGCACTTTTCCCCTAGGCGGTTCTAGTTATTCGTTTCGAGCATCAGAACTGCGAAAATTTTGAGTTTCTCAAGCGTTTCTTACCTCCAAACTGCCATATCTCGCGAACGGATTGACCAATCACAAAATTTCTGTTGCATCTGAAAGTAGAAACTCGCCCGATTGCAACGGTAGGTGTAGTTTTCCCATAGGCCGTTCTAGTTATTCGTTTCGAGCATCAGAACTGCGAAAATTTTGAGTTTCTCAAGCGTTTCTTACCTCCAAACTGTCATATCTCGCGAACGGATTGACCAATCCGCAAAATTTCTGTTGCATCTGAAAGTAGAAACTCGCCCGATTACAACGGTAGGTATAGTTTTCCCCTAGGCCGTTCTAGTTATTCGTTTCGAGCATCAGAAACTGCGTAAATTTTGAGATTCTCAAGCGTTTCTTACCTCCAAACTGCCATATCTCGCGAACGGATTGACAAATCCGCAAAATTTCTGTTGCATCTGAAAGTAGAAACTCGCCCGATTACAACGGTATGCGCACTTTTCCCCTAGGCCGTTCTAGTTATTCGTGTCGAGCATCAGAACTGCGAAAATTTTGAGTTTCTCAAGCGTTTCTTATTTCCAAACTGCCATATCTCGCGAACGGATTGATCAATCCGCAAAATTTCTGTTGCATCTGAAAGTAGAAACTCGCCCGATTACAACGGTATGCGCACTTTTCCCCTAGGCCGTTCTAGTTATTCGTGTCGAATATCAGAACTGCGAAAATTTTGAGTTTCTCAAGCGTTTCTTATCTCCAAACTGCCATATGTCGCGAACGGATTGATCAATCCGCAAAATTTCTGTTGCATCTTAAGTAGAAACTCGCCCGATTACAACGCTATGCGCACTTTTCCCCCTAGGCGGTTCTAGTTATTCGTTTCGAGCATCAGAACTGCGAAAATTTTGAGTTTCTCAAGCGTTTCTTACCTCCAAACTGCCATATCTCGCGAACGGATTGACCAATCCACAAAAATTTCTGTTGCATCTGAAAGTAGAAACTCGCCCGATTACAACGGTAGGTGTAGTTTTCCCATAGGCCGTTCTAGTTATTCGTTTCGAGCATCAGAACTGCGAAAATTTTGAGTTTCTCAAGCGTTTCTACCTCCAAACTGTCATATCTCGCGAACGGATTGACCAATCCGCAAAATTTCTGTTGCATCTGAAGTAGAAACTCGCCCGATTACAACGGTAGGTATAGTTTTTCCCCTAGGCCGTTCTAGTTATTCGTTTCGAGCATCAGAACTGCGTAAATGTTGAGATTCTCAAGCGTTTCTTACCTCCAAACTGCCATATCTCGCGAACGGATTGACAAATCCGCAAAATTTATGTTGCATCTGAAAGTAGAAACTCGCCCGATTAGAACGGTATTCGTACTTTTCCCCCTAGGCCGTTCTAGTTTCTCGTTTCGAGCATCAAAAACTGCGAACATTTTGAGTTTCTCAAGCGTTTCTTACCTCCAAACTGCCATATCTCGCGAACGGATTGACCAATCCGCAAAATTTCTGTTGCTTCTGAAAGTAGAAACTCGGCCGATTACAACGGTATGCGCACTTTTCCCCTAGGGCCGTTCTAGTTATTCGTGTCGAGCATCAGAACTGCGAAAATTTTGAGTTTCTCAAGCGTTTCTTATCTCCAAACTGCCATAGGTCGCGAAAGGATTGATCAATCCGCAAAATTTCTGTTGCATCTGAAAGTAGAAACTCGCCCGATTACAACGCTATGCGCACTTTTCCCCTAGGCGGTTCTAGTTATTCGTTTCGAGCATCAGAACTGCGAAAATTTTGAGTTTCTCAAGCGTTTCTTACCTCCAAACAGCCATATCTCGCGAACGGATTGACCAATCCGCAAAATTTCTGTTGCATCTGAAAGTAGAAACTCGCCCGATTACAACGGTAGGTGTAGTTTTCCCCTAGGCCGTTCTAGTTATTCGTTTCGAGCATCAGAACTGCGAAAATTTGGAGTTTCTCAAGCGTTTCTTACTTCCAAACTGCCATATCTCGCGAACGGATTGACCAATCCGCAAAATTTCTGTTGCATCTGAAAGTAGAAACTCGCCCGATTACAACGGTATGCGCACTTTTCCCCTAGGCCGTTCTAGTTATTCGTGTCGAGCATCAGAACTGCGAAAATTTTGAGTTCCTCAAGCGTTTCTTATCTCCAAACTGCCATATCTCGCGAACGGATTGATCAATCCGCAAAATTTCTGTTGCAGTCTGAAAGTAGAAACTCGCCCGATTACAACGGTATGCGCACTTTTCCCCTAGGCGGTTCTAGTTATTCGTTTCGTGCATCAGAACTGCGAAAATTTTGAGTTTGTCAAGCGTTTCTTACCTCCAAACTGTCATATCTCGCGAACGGATTGATCAATCCGCAAAATTTCTGTTGCCATCTAAAAGTAGAAACTCGCCCGATTACAACGGTAGGTGTAGTTTTTCCCCTAGGCCGTTCTAGTTATTCGTTTCGAGCATCAGAACTGCGAAAATTTTGAGTTCTCAAGCGTTTCATACCTCCAAACTGCCATATCTCGCGAACGGATTGACCAATCACAAAATTTCTGTTGCATCTGAAGTAGAAACTCGCCCGATTGCAACGGTAGGTGTAGTTTTCCCATAGGCCGTTCTAGTTATTCGTTTCGAGCATCAAGAACTGCGAAAATTTTGAGTTTCTCAAGCGTTTCTTACCTCCAAACTGTCATATCTCGCGAACGGATTGACCATCCGCAAAATTTCTGTTGCATCTGAAAGTAGAAACTCGCCCGATTACAACGGTAGGTATAGTTTTCCCCTAGGCCGTTCTAGTTATTCGTTTCGAGCATCAGAACTGCGTAAATTTTGAGATTCTCAAGCGTTTCTTACCTCCAAACTGCCATATCTCGCGAACGGATTGATCAATCCGCAAAATTTCTGTTGCATCTGAAAGTAGAAACTCGCCCGATTACAACGGTATGCGCACTTTTCCCCTAGGCCGTTCTAGTTATTCGTGTCGAATATCAGAACTGCGAAAATTTTGAGTTTCTCAAGCGATTCTTATCTCCAAACTGCCATATGTCGCGAACGGATTGATCAATCCGCAAAATTTCTGTTGCATCTGAAAGTAGAAACTCGCCCGATTACAACGCTATGCGCACTTTTCCCCTAGGCGGTTCTAGTTATTCGTTTCGAGCATCAGAACTGCGAAAATTTGAGTTTCTCAAGCGTTTCTTACCTCCAAACTGCCATATCTCGCGAACGGATTGACCAATCCACAAAATTTCTGTTTGCATCTGAAAGTAGAAACTCGCCGATTACAACGGTAGGTGTAGTTTTCCCATAGGCCGTTCTAGTTATTCGTTTCGAGCATCAGAACTGCGAAAATTTTGAGTTTCTCAGCGTTTTCTACCTCCAAACTGTCATATCTCGCGAACGGATTGACCAATCCGCAAAATTTCTGTTGCATCTGAAAGTAGAAACTTGCCCGATTACAACGGTAGGTATAGTTCTCCCTAGGCCGTTCTAGTTATTCGTTTCGAGCATCAGAACTGCGTAAATTTTGAGATTCTCAAGCGTTTCTTACCTCCAAAACTGCCATATCTCGCGACGGATTGACAAATCCGCAAAATTTCTGTTGCATCTGAAAGTAGAAAACTCGCCCGATTAGAACGGTATTCGTACTTTTCCCCTAGGCCGTTCTAGTTTCTCGTTTCGAGCATCAAAACTGCGAACATTTTGAGTTTCTCAAGCGTTTCTTACCTCCAACTGCCATATCTCGCGAACGGATTGACCAATCCGCAAAATTTCTGTTGCTTCTGAAAGTAGAAACTCGGCCGATTACAACGGTATGCGCACTTTTTCCCTAGGCCGTTCTAGTTATTCGTATCGAGCATCAGAAATGCGAAAATTTTGAGTTTCTCAAGGCGTTTCTTATCTCCAAACTGCCATATCTCGCGAACGGATTGATCAATCCGCAAAATTTCTGTTGCATCTGAAAGTAGAAACTCGCCCGATTACAACGGGTGTGCGCACTTTTCCCCTAGACCGTTCTAGATATTCGTGTCGAGCATCAGAACTGCGAAAATTTTGAGTTTCTCAAGCGTTTCTTACCTCCAAACTGCCACATCTCGCGAACGGATTGACCAATCCGCAAAATTTCTGTTGCATCTGAAAGTAGAAACTCGCCCGATTACAACGGTATGCGCACTTTTTCCCCTAGCCGTTCTAGTTATTCGTGTCGAGCATCAGAACTGCGAAAATTTTGAGTTTCTCAAGCGTTTCTTATCTCCAAACTGCCATATCTCGCGAACGGATTGATCAATCCGCAAATTTCTGTTGCATCTGAAAGTAGAAACTCGCCCGATTACAACGGTATGCGCACTTTTCCCCTAGGCCGTTCTAGTTATTCGTATCGAACATCAGAAATGCGAAAATTTTGAGTTTCTCAAGCGTTTCTTATCTCCAAACTGCCATATCTCGCGAACGGATTGATCAATCCGCAAAATTTCTGTTGCATCAGAAAGTAGAAACTCGCCCGATTACAACGCTATGCGCACTTTTCCCCTAGGCGGTTCTAGTTATTCGTTTCGAGCATCAGAACTGCGAAAATTTTGAGTTTCTCAAGCGTTTCTTACCTCCAAACTGCCATATCTCGCGAACGGATTGACCAATCCGCAAAATTCTGTTGCATCTGAAAGTAGAACTCGCCCGATTATAACGGTATGCGCACTTTTCCCCTAGGCCGTTCTAGTTATTCGTGTCGAGCATCAGAACTGCGAAAATTTGAGTTTTCTCAAGCGTTTCTTATCTCCAAAACTGCCATATGTCGCGAAAGGATTGATCAATCCGCAAAATTTCTGTTGCATCTGAAAGTAGAAACTCGCCCGATTACAACGCTATGCGCACTTTTCCCCTAGGCGTTCTAGTTATTCGTATCGAGCATCAGAAATGCGAAAATTTTTGAGTTTCTCAAGCGTTTCTTATCTCCAAACTGCCATATCTCGCGAACGGATTGACCAATCAGCAAAATTTCTGTTGCATCTGAAAGTAGAAACTCGCCCGATTACAACGGTAGGTGTAGTTTTTCCCCTAGGGCCGTTCTAGTATTCGTTTCGAGCATCAGAACTGCGAAAATTTGTGTTTCTCAAGCGTTTCTTACATCCAAACTGCCATATCTCGCGAACGGATTGACCAATCCGCAAAATTTCTGTTGCATCTGAAAGTAGAAACTCGCCCGATTACAACGGTAGCGCACTTTTCCCCTAGACCGTTCTAGTTATTCGTGTCGAGCATCAGAACTGCGAAAATTTTGAGCTTCTCAAGCGTTTCTTACCTCCAAACTGCCATATCTCGCGAACGGATTGACCAATCCGCAAAATTTCTGTTGCATCTGAAAGTAGAAACTCGCCCGATTACAACGGTATGCGCACTTTTCCCTAGGCCGTTCTAGTTATTCGTGTCGAGCATCAGAACTGCGAAAATTTGAGTTTCTCAAGCGTTTCTTATCTCCAACTGCCATATCTCGCGAACGGATTGATCAATCCGCAAAATTTCTGTTGCATCTGAAAGTAGAAACTCGCCCGATTACAACGGTATGCGCACTTTTCCCCTAGGCCGTTCTAGTTATTCGTATCGAGCATCAGAAATGCGAAAATTTTGAGTTTCTCAAGCGTTTCTTATCTCCAGACTGCCATATCTCGCGAACGGATTGATCAACCGCAAAATTTCTGTTGCATCTGAAAGTAGAAACACGCCCGATTACAACGCTATGCGCACTTTTCCCCTAGGCCGTTCTAGTTATTCGTATCGAGCATCAGAACTGCGAAAATTTTGAGTTTCTCAAGCGTTTCTTACCTCCAAACTGCCATATCTCGCGAACGGATTGACCAATCCACAAAATTTCTGTTGCATCTGAAAGTAGAAACTCGCCCGATTACAACGGTAGGTGTAGTTTTCCCATAGGCCGTTCTAGTTATTCGTTTCGAGCATCAGAACTGCGAAAATTTTGAGTTTCTCAAGCGTTTTCTTACCTCCAAACTGCCATATCTCGCGAACGGATTGACCAATCCGCAAAATTTCTGTTGCATCTGAAGTAGAAACTCGCCCGATTACAACGGTAGGTGTAGTTTTCCCCTAGGCCGTTCTAGTTATTCGTTTCGAGCATCAGAACTGCGTAAATTTGGAGTTTCTCAAGCGTTTCTTACTTCCAAACTGCCATATCTCGCGAACCGATTGACCAATCGCAAAATTTCTGTTGCATCTGAAAGTAGAAACTCGCCCGATTACAACGGTATGCGCACTTTTCCCCTAGGCCGTTCTAGTTATTCGTGTCGAGCATCAGAACTGCGAAAATTTTGAGTTTGTCAAGCGTTTCTTACCTCCAAACTGTCATATCTCGCGAACGGATTGACCAATCCGCAAAATTTCTGTTGCATCTAAAAGTAGAAACTCGCCCGATTACAACGGTATGCGCACTTTTCCCCTAGGCGGTTCTAGTTATTCGTTTCGAGCATCAGAACTGCGAAAATTTGAGTTTCTCAAGCCTTTCTTATCTCCAACTGCCATATCTCGCGAACGGATTGATCAATCCGCAAAATTTCTGTTGCATCTGAAAGTAGAAACTCGCCCGATTACAACGGTATGCGCACTTTTCCCCTAGGCGGTTCTAGTTATTCGTTTCGTGCATCAGAACTGCGAAAATGTTGAGTTTCTCAAGCGTTTCTTACCTCCAAACTGTCATATCTTGCGAACGGATTGACCAATCGCAAAATTTCTGTTGCATCTGAAAGTAGAAACTCGCCCGATTACAACGGTAGGTATAGTTTTCCCCTAGGCCGTTCTAGTTATTCGTGTCGAGCATCAGAACTGCGAAAATTTTGAGTTTCTCAAGCGTTTCTTATTTTCCAAACTGCCATATCTCGCGAACGGATTGATCAATCCGCAAAATTTCTGTTGCATCTGAAAGTAGAAACTCGCCCGATTACAACGGTATGCGCACTTTTCCCCTAGGCGGTTCTAGTTATTCGTTCGTGCATCAGAACTGCGAAAATGTTGAGTTTCTCAAGCGTTTCTTACCTCCAAACTGCCATATCTCGTGAACGGATTGACCAATCGCCAAAATTTCTGTTGCATCTGAAAGTAGAAACTCGCCCGATTACACGGTATGCGCACTTTTCCCCTAGGCCGTTCTAGTTATTCGTGTCGAGCATCAGAACTGCGAAAATTTTGAGTTTCTCAAGCGTTTCTTATTTCCAAACTGCCATATCTCGCGAACGGATTGATCAATCCGCAAAATTTCTGTTGCATCTGAAAGTAGAAGCTCGCCCGATTACAACGGTATGCGCACTTTTCCCCTAGGCCGTTCTAGTTATTCGTGTCGAATATCAGAACTGCGAAAATTTTGAGTTTCTCAAGCGTTTCTTATCTCCAAACTGCCATATGTCGCGAACGGATTGATCAATCCGCAAAATTTCTGTTGCATCTGAAAGTAGAAACTCGCCCGATTACAACGCTATGCGCACTTTTCCCCTAGGCGGTTCTAGTTATTCGTTTCGAGCATCAGAACTGCGAAAATTTTGAGTTTCTCAAGCGTTTCTTACCTCCAAACTGCCATATCTCGCGAACGGATTGACCAATCCACAAAATTTCTGTTGCATCTGAAAGTAGAAACTCGCCCGATTACAACGGTAGGTGTAGTTTTCCCATAGCCGTTCTAGTTATTCGTTTCGAGCATCAGAACTGCGAAAATTTTGAGTTTCTCAAGCGTTTCTTACCTCCAAACTGTCATATCTCGCGAACGGATTGGACCAATCCGCAAAATTTCTGTTGCATCTGAAAGTAGAAACTCGCCCGATTACAACGGGTAGGTATAGTTTCCCCCTAGGCCGTTCTAGTTATTCGTTTCGAGCATCAGAACTGCGTAAATTTTGAGATTCTCAAGCGTTTTCTTACCTCCAAACTGCATATCTCGCGAACGGATTGACAAATCCGCAAAATTTCTGTTGCATCTGAAAGTAGAAACTCGCCCGATTACAACGCTATGCGCACTTTTCCCCTAGGCGGTTCTAGTTATTCGTTTCGAGCATCAGAACTGCGTAAATTTTGAGATTCTCAAGCGTTTCTTACACTCCAAACTGCCATATCTCGCGAACGGATTGACAAATCCGCAAAATTTCTGTTGCATCTGAAAGTAGAAACTCGCCCGATTACAACGGTATGCGCACTTTTCCCCTAGGCCGTTCTAGTATTCGTGTCGAGCATCAGAACTGCGAAAATTTGAGTTTCTCAAGCGTTTCTTATTTCCAAACTGCCATATCTCGCGAACGAATTGATCAATCCGCAAAATTTCTGTGCATCTGAAAGTAGAAACTCGCCCGATTATAACGGTAGGCGCACTTTTCCCCTAGGCCGTTCTAGTTATTCGTGTCGAGCATCAGAACTGCGAAAATTTTGAGTTTCTCAAGCGTTTCTTATCTCCAAACTGCCATATGTCGCGAAAGGATTGATCAATCCGCAAAATTTCTGTTGCATCTGAAAGTAGAAACTCGCCCGATTACAACGCTATGCGCACTTTTCCCTAGGCGGTTCTAGTTATTCGTATCGAGCATCAGAATGCGAAAATTTTGAGTTTCTCAAGCGTTTCTTATCTCCAAACTGCCATATCTCGCGAACGGATTGACCAATCAGCAAAATTTCTGTTGCATCTGAAAGTAGAAACTCGCCCGATTACAACGGTAGGTGTAGTTTTCCCCTAGGCCGTTCTAGTTATTCGTTTCGAGCATCAGAACTGCGAAATTTTGAGTTTCTCAAGCGTTTCTTACATCCAAACTGCCATATCTCGCGAACGGATTGACCAATCCGCAAAATTTCTGTTGCATCTGAAAGTAGAAACTCCGCCCGATTACAACGGTATGCGCACTTTTCCCCTAGACCGTTCTAGTTATTCGTGTCGAGCATCAGAACTGCGAAAATTTTGAGCTTCTCAAGCGTTTCTTACCTCCAAACTGCCATATCTCGCGAACGGATTGACCAATCCGCAAAATTTCTGTTGCATCTGAAAGTAGAAACTCGCCCGATTACAACGGTATGCGCACTTTTCCCTAGGCGGTTCTAGTTATTCGTATCGAGCATCAGAATGCGAAAATTTTGAGTTTCTCAAGCGTTTCTTATCTCCAAACTGCCATATCTCGCGAACGGATTGACCAATCCGCAAAATTTCTGTTGCATCTGAAAGTAGAAACTCGCCCGATTACAACGGTAGGTGTAGTTTTCCCCTAGGCCGTTCTAGTTATTCGTTTCGAGCATCAGAACTGCGTAAATTTGGAGTTTCTCAAGCGTTTCTTACTTCCAAACTGCCATATCTCGCGAACCGATTGACCAATCCGCAAAATTTCTGTTGCATCTGAAAGTAGAAACTCGCCCGATTACAACGGTATGCGCACTTTTCCCCTAGGCCGTTCTAGTTATTCGTGTCGAGCATCAGAACTGCGAAAATTTTGAGTTTGTCAAGCGTTTCTTACCTCCAAACTGTCATATCTCGCGAACGGATTGACCAATCCGCAAAATTTCTGTTGCATCTAAAAGTAGAAACTCGCCCGATTACAACGGTATGCGCACTTTTCCCCTAGGCGGTTCTAGTTATTCGTTTCGAGCATCAGAACTGCGAAAATTTTGAGTTTCTCAAGCCTTTCTTATCTCCAAACTGCCATATCTCGCGAACGGATTGATCAATCCGCAAAATTTCTGTTGCATCTGAAAGTAGAAACTCGCCCGATTACAACGGTATGCGCACTTTTCCCCTAGGCGGTTCTAGTTATTCGTTTCGTGCATCAGAACTGCGAAAATGTTGAGTTTCTCAAGCGTTTCTTACCTCCAAACTGTCATATCTTGCGAACGGATTGACCAATCCGCAAAATTTCTGTTGCATCTGAAAGTAGAAACTCGCCCGATTACAACGGTAGGTATAGTTTTCCCTAGGCCGTTCTAGTTATTCGTGTCGAGCATCAGAACTGCGAAAATTTTGAGTTTCTCAAGCGTTTCTTATTTCCAAACTGCCATATCTCGCGCAACGGATTGATCAATCCGCAATATTTTCTGTTGCATCTGAAAGTAGAAACTCGCCCGATTACAACGGTATGCGCACTTTTCCCCTAGGCGGTTCTAGTTATTCGTTTCGTGCATCAGAACTGCGAAAATGTTGAGTTTCTCAAGCGTTTCTTACCTCACAAACTGCCATATCTCGTGAACGGATTGACAATCCGCAAATTTCTGTTGCATCTGAAAGTAGAACTCGCCGATTACAACGGTATGCGCACTTTTCCCCTAGGCCGTTCTAGTTATTCGTGTCGAGCATCAGAACTGCGAAAATTTGAGTTTCTCAAGCGTTTCTTATTTCCAAACTGCCATATCTCGCGAACGGATTGATCAATCCGCAAAATTCTGTTGCATCTGAAAGTAGAAGCTCGCCCGATTACAACGGTATGCGCACTTTTCCCCTAGGCCGTTCTAGTTATTCGTGTCGAATATCAGAACTGCGAAAATTTTGAGTTTCTCAAGCGTTTCTTATCTCCAAACTGCCATATGTCGCGAACGGATTGATCAATCCGCAAAATTTCTGTTGCATCTGAAAGTAGAAACTCGCCCGATTACAACGCTATGCGCACTTTTCCCCCTAGGCGGTTCTAGTTATTCGTTTCGAGCATCAGAACTGCGAAAATTTGAGTTTCTCAAGCGTTTCTTACCTCCAAACTGCCATATCTCGCGAACGATTGACCAATCCACAAAATTTCTGTTGCATCTGAAAGTAGAAACTCGCCCGATTACAACGGTAGGTGTAGTTTTCCCATAGGCCGTTCTAGTTATTCGTTTCGAGCATCAGAACTGCGAAAATTTTGAGTTTCTCAAGCGTTTCTTACCTCCAAACTGTCATATCTCGCGAACGGATTTGACCAATCCGCAAAATTTCTGTTGCATCTGAAAGTAGAAACTCGCCCGATTACAACGGTAGGTATAGTTTTCCCCTAGGCCGTTCTAGTTATTCGTTTCGAGCATCAGAACTGCGTAAATTTTGAGATTCTCAAGCGTTTCTTACCTCCAAACTGCCATATCTCGCGAACGGATTGACAAATCCGCAAAATTTCTGTTGCATCTGAAAGTAGAAACTCGCCCGATTACAACGCTATGCGCACTTTTCCCCTAGGCGGTTCTAGTTATTCGTTTCGAGCATCAGAACTGCGTAAATTTTGAGATTCTCAAGCGTTTCTTACCTCCAAACTGCCATATCTCGCGAACGGATTGACAAATCCGCAAAATTTCTGTTGCATCTGAAAGTAGAAACTCGCCCGATTACAACGGTATGCGCACTTTTCCCTAGGCCGTTCTAGTTATTCGTGTCGAGCATCAGAACGCGAAAATTTTGAGTTTCTCAAGCGTTTCTTATTTCCAACTGCCATATCTCGCGAACGAATTGATCAATCCGCAAATTTCTGTTGCATCTGAAAGTAGAAACTCGCCCGATTATAACGGTATGCGCACTTTTCCCCTAGGCCGTTCTAGTTATTCGTGTCGAGCATCAGAACTGCGAAAATTTTGAGTTTCTCAAGCGTTTCTTATCTCCAAACTGCCATATGTCGCGAAAGGATTGATCAATCCGCAAAATTTCTGTGCATCTGAAAGTAGAAAACTCGCCCGTTACAACGCTATGCGCACTTTTCCCCTAGGCGGTTCTAGTTATTCGTATCGAGCATCAGAAATGCGAAAATTTTGAGTTTCTCAAGCGTTTCTTATCTCCAAACTGCCATATCTCGCGAACGGATTGACCAATCAGCAAAATTTCTGTTGCATCTGAAAGTAGAAACTCGCCGATTACAACGGTAGGTGTAGTTTTCCCCTAGGCCGTTCTAGTTATTCGTTTCGAGCATCAGAACTGCGAAAATTTTGAGTTTCTCAAGCGTTTCTTACATCCAAACTGCCATATCTCGCGAACGGATTGACCAATCCGCAAAATTTCTGTTGCATCTGAAAGTAGAAACTCGCCCGATTACAACGGTATGCGCACTTTTCCCCTAGACCGTTCTAGTTATTCGTGTCGAGCATCAGAACTGCGAAAATTTGAGCTTCTCAAGCGTTTCATACCTCCAAACTGCCATATCTCGCGAACGGGATTGACCAATCCGCAAAATTTCTGTTGCATCTGAAGTAGAAACTCGCCCGATTACAACGGTATGGCGCACTTTTCCCCTAGGGCCGTTCTAGTTATTCGTGTCGAGCATCAGAACTGCGAAAATTTTGAGTTTCTCAAGCGTTTCTTATCTCCAAACTGCCATATCTCGCGAACGGATTGATCAATCCGCAAAATTTCTGTTGCATCTGAAAGTAGAAACTCGCCGATTACAACGGTATGCGCACTTTTCCCCTAGGCCGTTCTAGTTATTCGTATCGAGCATCAGAAATGCGAAAATTTTGAGTTTCTCAAGCGTTTCTTATCTCCAAACTGCCATATCTCGCGAACGGATTGATCAATCCGCAAAATTTCTGTTGCATCTGAAAGTAGAAACACGCCCGATTACAACGCTATGCGCACTTTTCCCCTAGGCCGTTCTAGTTAGTCGTATCGAGCATCAGAACTGCGAAAAATTTTGAGTTTCTCAAGCGTTCTTACCTCCAAACTGCCATATCTCGCGAACGGATTGACCAATCCACAAAATTTCTGTTGCATCTGAAAGTAGGAACTCGCCCGATTACAACGGTAGGTGTAGTTTTCCCATAGGCCGTTCTAGTTATTCGTTTCGAGCATCAGAAACTGCGAAAATTTTGAGTTTCTCAAGCGTTTCTTACCTCCAAACTGCCATATCTCGCGAACGGATTGACCAATCCGCAAAATTTCTGTTGCATCTGAAAGTAGAAACTCGGCCGATTACAACGGTAGGTGTAGTTTTCCCCTAGGCCGTTCTAGTTATTCGTTTCGAGCATCAGAACTGCGAAAATTTGAGTTTCTCAAGCGTTTCTTATATCCAAACTGCCATATCTCGCGAACGGATTGACCAATCCGCAAAATTTCTGTTGCATCTGAAAGTAGAAACTCGCCCGATTACAACGGTATGCGCACTTTTCCCCTAGGCCGTTCTAGTATTCGTGTCGAGCATCAGAACTGCGAAAATTTTGAGTTTCTCAAGCGTTTCTTATTTCAAACGGCCATATCTCGCGAACGGATTGATCAATCCGCAAAATTTCTGTTGCATCTGAAAGTAGAAACTCGCCCGATTATAACGGTATGCGCACTTTTTCCCCTAGGCCGTTCTAGTTATTCGTGTCGAGCATCAGAACTGCGAAAATTTTGAGTTTCTCAAGCGTTTCTTATCTCCAAACTGCCATATGTCGCGAAAGGATTGATCAATCCGCAAAATTTCTGTTGCATCTGAAAGTAGAAACTCGCCCGATTACAACGGTAGGTGTAGTT